>NC_136273.1:17390273-17570273 GCF_964187855.1 Myxine glutinosa
GGATTTGGATGAAAGTTGGTGGGATGATCGCCCTTGGGATAAGGAAGAATTGATTAGTTTTTGGTGAAGCTCAGGATATTATTCCGGATCCAGGAATTTTTTGGGGAATTTTTTGGGGAATTTATTTTCTGTTTTGCTGCATTAAAGCTTTTATTCTTATTCTTAAACGATGTTTTTCTCCTCGAATTCCGAGATATATCAAAATAAACTCTGTGACAGTTAGGGCCTACTTTCTTTTTCATTTATTGTTTTGGGGAGAGGGGATGTCAAACAAAACGTATTATTCCAACTTGACCCACGGCGGGAGTATGCGCTCTACTGAGTGGCGTTCTAGTTATTTGTGAGACCACTCGGTCAAAAAGTCAGGGTCACAAATCAGCAATTTTCTTCCGATCGACGTTTTATATATATATATATATATATATATATATATTATATATATATATATATATATATATATATATATATATATATGTATGTATGTATGTATGTATGTATGTATATATATATATATATATATATATATATATATATATATATATATATATATATATATATATATATATATTGTTACAGACACGACTTTGATGTTAGGGTGGGCCGAGCGGAATGGCCGCCGTGTCCGCACAAGTTACCCGATTATACTCGAACCTTGGCCGAGTCGCGCTACGCTAGATCAATGAAGGAAAAGGACACAACGGCTGGGATTAAAATGACACGACACCAGGGATACGGTTCTCAAGACCTCCGGAGGAGGTTATAATATGGCGGAAGGTTAGATTACAGGAATGAGAGGGACAGCATAGGAAGATAGGCACTTAAACACGGTCTTATACTAGCCCCGACAGACGACAGATAAACGGGACAAGGCTGACTCACACGGGGATTGATGGCAAGGAAAGGCGGGTAGTCGATGGCTCAAGGTGCACTCTTGGCTCAGGGACAGAATCGACCCGGTCCAGTCCAGAGATGCGGGAGGTCTCTCTCTCAGCGCTGGAAGGTGACGTTCTTTCTCCAAGCTGGGGGCGCATCTCTCGTCACATCCGGTCAGTCGCTGCGTATATCCGGCGGGGAGTGACACACCCTCGGCTAGTTAGCTCCGCCCCAGATGGAATCGGTCCGCCCTTCTTATTGGGTGCGGGGGGGTTACCGGCTCCGCCCTTGACGAGGAGCTGACAGCCAGCCCCTTCGTGGTAACCCCGTGGGCGCACATGGCAATGGCGGCTAACCAAGCCGGAGTGAGGACGCACACTCCCCGCGCCGCATCGCCCCCCTCTGCTGTTGTAGTTGTTGTTGTAGTTGTTGTTGTAGTTGTTGTTGTAGTTGTTGTTGTTGTAGTTGTTGTTGTTGTTGTGGGGAAGATGGGAGGAGGTAAGGGGAGGTCCTAAACTCACTACTGGTGCCATACAATCACATTCTGGTGCAACGAAGAGTCAGAATTAATGGAAACGAGTCCTTAACTGACATAGACTAAGAATAACTAGCAAGATGTCCGAAAGTTGTCTACGTGAGATGCGGTGGACCTGGGCACGACATTTAATGGGGGAAAAAGGGGAAGGTCGGTTCTACAGAGTGTTATTTACAGGCAATGGGACTAGGGAATGGGGGATTGGGGATAGTTGGGGAGTATTGGGGAAATAGGGGAATATTTACAAGCGGATATGGAGGCCAAATGCCATATCCGCAACAATATATATATATATATATATATATATATATATATATATAAATATATATATATATATATAAATATATATATATATATATATAAATATATATATATATATATATATATATATATATATATATATATATATATATATATATATATATATATATATATATATTGTTACAGTCTGCGGTTAAGGATGGTATGTTTGCCGAGCGGAGGCTCCGCGACCTCGAACAGTTGTTCCCCGACTAAACCCGATTCACCCAAACGTTGGCCGTATCGCGCCACAGATACTCAATGTGGAAAAGACTAAGACGACGAATGCAAAGAGGAAGAAGAAGAAGAAGACGTACAGAAGAGTAACGGGGTTTATTATTATTTACACACATAAGCAAAAAGAGCAGTCACGGGTATTTACAGCGGACATGAAAACGCAGGTGACACAGTGAAAATTACTAGCTTATACAGACTTAGTTACTACCCAGGACAGCACGAACAAAACAAACTCAGGTACGCAAATGGGGAACTTGCAGGCAGGAATGGCTGGAAAGGATGAGCAGGTGGGATCACAGGGCACAGCGAGCAGGTCCACTCTGGGCGGGAAGCGGGGAGCCGGCAGCTCCCTGTATTACCGCTTTACAGCGCACGCCGGCAGCTCCTGGTATTCGGCTTTACAGCGCATGCCGGCAGGGTCACTCGCTGCCCTGTCAGGGCTTCACGCGGCTGGTTGAAACGGGCCTGGACTCATCTGCCGTATCTCTTTGCAACTCGTTCGTAAAAGTTCCTCTGCTTTCTCTTGGACCCTTTCTTTGTCGTGTACCTCTCCACGCAGCTCAGCTCGTATTTCCTTCCTCTCACTTCTCTCCAGCGCGGGACTGACACGCCCTCTCCCCCGTGCTCTGTTTCGTGACCTTGTATCGTAATCCCACGGGCTTGTCTCCTTCTTTTGGGCATGGCGCCGACGGCACGCCCCTCGTGGCGAGCCACGGGCTTGTTTCCTTATTTGGGCATGGGGCTGAATAGCCCCGCCCTTCGTGGCGCGCCCTGGGCTTGCCTCTCCCTGGCGACCCCGCCCCTCCTGTTCAAACAGAGCACGGAGCACATATTCACCATCACAGCGAAATGAAGAGGGCGTGCATCCACGCTTGTGAACTGCTTTACCCACAGATGGAGAGTTTGGCTGGGAAATGGAATTATTGAAGGGGAGCTATTCTTAATTGATTCAGTGCAATGGAGTGTCGTTCTAATGGAAGACAAGGCCTTACTCTAAAACACATAATAAGATATAAGCTACTGAACAAGGGTTTTATCGTGTCCTTCAATGTGGTGTTTCATGGAATAAATACCGAGACGCCCTTTTTACCTTTACACAACTCTGGAGGCAGGAGGGGCCATATCCAACCAAGGTTACACAACAATTTACCACTACAATACACACAATCAAAAAAATGCAATCCTCATATCTGCAACAATATATATATATATACAGACTTGGCATTTAATATGGAATATATTTTTTTTCTTGACTTGGGTTTACTTTCTTAACTCAGTATATCAATCTGTGAGTTTCTTTTACACTTTGGTGATTTATTTGTTAAAAGAACCATGTCACTGATTGTCTGTCGCAGCAAGAATTCAACAACAGGATTATATCACAGGTGGCGTGGCAAAATGTACGGACAGGTGCATTTGATGATTGGCTTCACAGTCGGGTATACAAGGGTTGTTGCGTTCTGTGTTAGTGGAAAACAACTGCTGCAGCTGCACGTCTCCAAAAGTTCTTGCCGCTTCCTCTGGAGATGGTCCGTCAACTCGACAATGCTGTTTGTCATGGAGTGGTGGCTTTACGAAATTACGGCATGAAACAGCGTGCTATTGCTCGGCAGTATGGCATCACTCAAGGTCAGGTGTCAAAGATCCTGAAACGAAATGCTCAGAGGGGTGTCCCTACTCCAATACCGAGGCCAGGACGTCCCCACAGAACCACAAGGAGGGATGATCGCCAGCTGCACCGGTTAGTCCGCAATGGCCGTACCAAGTCAGCGAATCGGCTTAGGGCTGAGTGGCAGCAATTGACAAATGTGCCTGTATCCAGAAGGCGAGTCAACCAACGACTGGTTCAAGGAGGCTATCGTGCCAGGCGTCCCCTGAGAAAGCCACGCCTGACCAGACAACACTGCCAGCGCCGATTGCAGTGGGCCAGAGAGCACCGTCAATGGCAGCCAGGACACTGGAATCACGTGATCTTCAGTGACGAGTCTAGATTTCTCGTCTATCGTCAAGATGGCCCCGTCCGAGTGCGCAGACACGTGCTTGAAGCCTACAACAAAGATTGTATAGTGCCAAGAGTCCAAGCTGGAGGTGGTGGGGTGACCGTTTAGGCTGCTTTTCATGCAGGGGGCAAAACTGACGTGGTTGTTCTGAATGGAAACCTGAACCAGTTCAAGTACAGGGCCATTCTGGAAGAAACATTGCTTCCATTTGCTCGTGCAGCCTTTCGAGGAAACTTTGTCTTCCAAGATGACAATGCACGGCCTCATCGTGCTCGCATGATCCAACACTTTCTTGCTGACCGTGGTGTGGAGCATATGGAGTGGCCTGCCATGTCCCCGGATAGGAATCCAATAGAGAACTTGTGGGCAGAATTAACGCGTCAAATCAACCACTTGGACCAGCAGCCGACCTCCGTCCATGAATTGCAGCAGGCTATTGTCACTGCATGGCAAGCGATTCCTGTCCAAACCTTGGCAAATCTCGTGAACAGCATGCCTCAACGTGTACGTGCTCTCCTGAATGCTCGTGGGGGTTACACGAAGTACTGAACTGTAATTTTACTGTCCGTAATCCCAGTCGTAATTTAACTTTTGTTTTTGTTAAAAAAAAATTGGGCTAATGTGCAAAATAAAGAGATACTTCTGGAAAACGTACAGAAGTTTCACACAGTACTGTCCATGAATTGAGTTCGATATCAGTTTACATCACTTTCAAGGATCAATTTATTTGTTTCGAAATGTCAAATGTGGTTTTTGTTTCTTTTAAAGGTCACATGAACAAAATCTAGAATAATTTCAACATAATTCAAATGAACTTTTGGTTCTAAGACATCTTGAAAAGTAAGTTCACCCCCACAAAAAAAATATTCCATATTAAATGCCAAGTCTGTATATATATATATATTGTTACGGTTTTTAGAACCTTCACTTTGTAAATTTAGTATTAAAATTTCCTATGTACATTTCCCCTTTAATTGGCTGTTAATTGAAATGAGTGCACCGTAGCTAGTCCATGTACAAGCACGTAGGCCACCATATACCCTTCTAAATAGTTATTTCCATTGTTATGTGTATTAGCTTAAGGCTCTGTTTCCCACTAGTTGACCCTGCATTGCACCGAATTGAAATAAGATAGATCCCCTTACAATTGCCCCAAAACCTCCATTTCCAACTGCGTCATTGCCATTCGCATTGTCAGCGCCTTTGCCTCCATTACGCACGTGGTCAAGCCTCGGAGAAGAAGGGGGAGGAGCTACATTACGGGCATGGCCCGCACCTCGTCATCAGGAGGTGGAGCCAGGAAGCCCTTGCGCCCAACCAGGACTCGGTGGGCACGGCTTGGTAAGGTGTGGTCATGGCTTGGTAGGGCGTGGCTATATAACCCGCGGCACGACGCCCCCACCGCAGACGATTGAGGAAGGAGATGACCAAGGAAGCCCCCACCAGCGGATGACCGAGGAAGCCCCCACGAACCAATGAGTAAGGAGTCCACCGCAGCGGAATCCACCGCAGCTTTGAGACCACCGCAGCTTTTGACCACGGCAGCTTTGCGCTTTGACGGCAGTTGCGGCCGCGAAGCAACGCTGCTGTGCGAACACGCTTGAGGTGGGTCGGCGGCTGCTCACCTCGAGCCGCGCGATCACACCAACCGGACCCGCATCCTTCCCGGCTGTGATCCCACCTCCTCGTCCGTACAGCCATCCACATCCTGCCATTCATTCCTGCTTCATTCCCCGTGTAAGTCTGATTGTCGTCTGTCCTTCGTGTTGTCCCTGGGTATAAGTTAAGCCTGTTTAGATAAGCTAGTATTGCTCTGTGTCCTTCTGATCCTCCCATTTCCCTGTATATTACTTTGATTGCTTTTCTTCCTTTAGTTGTGTGTAAATAATTAATAAATCCTGTTCTTCCTACTGTTACGTGGTCCCCTCGGTGAATACCTGGTCTCAGTGACCCCCGGACCGTGAGAGGAACTTCGCCAGAAAGCTGTATTATATATGCGCTTTCGCCACGCAAGCCATATGAATTTCACCCAAGAGACAACTGCCGTTCCAGGATATATTTCAAGGGTAATGATACCAAACAATTTCAATGACACAACCATCAACAATATTTCAATGACACAACCACGGAGATTTTCCCCGAGCAATCAACAATACATAATCCTCACCAATTCACAATTCACAATCAATTCCCTATGATTAAGATGGCCATCTTATACATGTGTGTCCCGGGGAGTACTCACGAAACCCTTTTGGCCTCGGTCCCGCACAATGTCTCTGGGCCCCTCTTGACCAAGAGGATGGTCACCGTCACCGCACTCGGGCGGTTGAACGAGCCCCGGGCGGACGTGCTCCAAACGTGCCGTCTCGTACCGGGGACAGCTGTTGCAGCGCACCTCCTTGCCAAGCAACGGGGCAAAACCCAGCGCGGCTTCCAACGTGCGCGAGGCCCCGAAGTGCGACCCGTACGCGTCCTTGTAGACGGGGCGAAACCCAAACGCGGTTTTTCACCGCGTGCGAGGTTCGACGTGCGACCCGTACGCGGCCTTATAGATGGGGCAGAACCCGGCGCGGTTTGCAACGCGCGCGCGGCCCAACGTGCGACCGCTTGGTTCCGTGCACGAACTCACGGGGACTTCACGTGTCAACAGGTAGTTACGCGTCCAGGTAACTCCTCTCTCGCCAAACGGGTTTCGGAACGCCGCTGTTTTCCGCGCAGCGCAAGGTCGATTCCACCTTCTGTCGTCGCGGGGCGAGGAAAAAGAATCACCGTCCTTTTCTCTCCTCGTGTCTTTTCTTCTCCCGTTTCCGGCCACTTCCGTTTCCGGCCACTGGTTCCGAAGGGCTCCTGACCCTCCCATCACAACAACCCTTAATATAATACACACGGATAAGCAACCTGAATGGTAATTCACATACATTCACATAAATATGTAACACTCCCCCCCTTCAGGAAAGAAAGTTTGAACCCAGCGAAAACTTTCTTTGCCGGCCAATTTGGAGAAACAAACCAGATAACTCAACCCCCCCCACATTATCAGTTCCCCCCGGGCACAGTTATCACTTAAAAATAAAGCAACCAAAATTTCACCCCAACCCCTCCAGATTACTCCCTCTGGACTAAGTACCAACAACGACCTTGTCCCTGCCAAATCAAACTCCATCTCAGGACCCTCTGACTTTGCCCGTCCGTATCTTGGGAATGAAGGTTAAGGGGTTGATCAAAGATCCAAAGTTACGCAACTCGCTAGCACTTTTTTCCGGGAGGCCAAGCCGAGTATTCACTACCTGGATGCCTTTAGGAACGCGGAGTTCACGGTTAGTCCGTGCAGGAAAGTTCTCTACATGGGCGCCTTGAGGAACGTGGAGTTCACGGTTAGTCCGTGCATGAAAGTTCACTACCTGGACGCCTTTAGGAACGGCGTTCACGGTTAATTCGTGTAGGAATCTTGGCTCGGCGGCTCCGCCGCCTTCAGTGCTTCCACTTCTCAGAACTTCCCTAATAATTAGGGTGGGACCACTGGTCCCTGTAGTCCCATGAATAGCGGTCTCCTTCTCGGCCACCACCAAAACTACCGCCCAGTTGTCTTCTCCTGTAGACCTCTCGACGCCTACGAAATGCCTTCCCTACTGTTATGGTCCGACCCTCCAAATCCTTGCCATTCCAATTCTTCTCTGCCTCTCTGGCGTCTTTTGTGCTGGCAAACGTGACAAAGCCGAACCCTCTTGACTGTTGCGTTTCCCAGTCTCTTACCAACCGCACTTCCACCAGCGGCCCATATCTGTTGAAGACAGAGGTCAGAACCTCTTCCTCTGTTTTGAAGTTCAGTCCCCCTACAAATAGCTTGGCACTTTTGTCGCCATCCCGAGCTGGTGTGGCGTTATTTTCCCTGCTGGGCTCTTTACCAACCCTCAGGTTACCATAAACTTGACCCCCGGCCAAATCATTCCCGATAACCACAGATACACCCTCTACAGGAAGCGTGGCTTGTAAACCGACGGTGACCGGTCCTGACACCAAATCGGACTCCAAATGGATGACATGAAGGGGAGCACTAACACCGCCCCCGATCCCCTGTAAACGCACACTATCCCCCGTTGCCGTCTCCTCGGACCATGGCAAAATGCCTTCAAGCATTAAAGATTGATGGGCCCCTGTGTCCCTCAATATCCTAACCGGTCTCCGGTTAGTCGAGGCTCCATCCAGTGACACAAACCCCTCTGAAATAAATGGTTGGTAACCCTTTTGATGGCGATTTCTTACGCTAGCCATCGCATTCGGAGTTGTAATAGTCGGACTCCGCTCTGGGTTGTCCCTTTTCCTGAGGTAACAACTGGACATCAAGTGTCCCGGTTTCTTGCAAAACGCGCAAGTAGGCCCGGAGGAAAAACTCGGGGTCTGCCTCGGGCCCCCCGAACTATAAGTTTGTCTTGGGCCCGCATCCCTCTGATTTAGAACCGGTGGGTTATCATAGTTGTCCCCATAATCATCTCGAGGCCGCCGCCATGTATGGTCGTTCTCCGCACCTGCTGTTCCCCACCTCCCCTGCGGAGATCTAGGCGAGGAGTTAGGTTCGTGGACCCCTATTCGGTGGGTTAAGGCATAATCATCTGCCATGGTGGCTGCGTCCCACAACTTTGGTACCTTCTTTTCCTGCAGGTACACTTTGATGTCCTCGTGGACACACTGCTGGAATTCCTCCACCAGGATCAAGTCCCGCAATTTCTCGAAGTCTTTCCCGACTCCTTTTGACTCACACCACCGATCAAACATGTTTTCTTTCACTCTGGCAAACTCCACATGGGTCTCACTCTCCCTCTTCCTGGCATTCCTGAATTTTTGCCTGTAAGCTTCCGGAACCAACTCATAGGCCTTGAGGATGTGCTTCTTCAGTACCTCATAATCTGCACATTGGTCCATTGGTAGCGCCGAATAAATTTCCTGAGCTTTCCCCACCAGCACACTTTGCACGAGTATGGTCCAGGCCTCCTCCGGCCAGTTTAATTGTCGAGCCACTTTCTCAAAGTGTGGAAAAAATTTCGCGACTTCTTTTTCACTGAACGGTGGAACCAGCCTCACATGTCTGCCCACATCCCAGGTTTTCTGGTTAGGTGTCGACCCCGTCAGCAAGGGTGGTGCCTCTCCCCGTTCTCTCATTAACTCCAGCTCCTTGAATTTGATTTCTTGCTGAAGCTCCATGTCACGTTCCTTTAATTCCCTTTCCGCTTTTCTCTCCTCTGCTTCGAGGTCCCTTGCAGCTCTCCTTTCCTCTGCTTGTTCCTTTTCTCTTCTTTCCTGGAGTTCTCTTTCCACTCTCCTTTCCTCGGTTCTTTCTTGTGCTGTTTTCTCTTCCAACCTTTCCTGGAGTTCTCGTTCCACTCTCCTTTCCTCTGCTTTTTTGTCTTCTAACCTTTCCTGGAGTTCTCGTTCCACTCTCCTTTCCTCTGCTTGTGCTTTCCTTTCTTCTTCTTTTAACCTTTCCTGGAGTTCTCGTGCCACTCTCCTTTCCTCCGCTTGTTTCTCTTCCCTCCTCTCTTCTGCTTTCCTTTCTTCTTCTGCTCTTTCCTTTTCTGCTTTCCTTTCTTCTTCTTTAATCCGTTCCTGGCTCCGTAACTGCAACTCCAGTTTCCGGAGCTCAACGTCTTCTGGTTCTTCGGGTAGCCACTCCCAGGCTAACTCGTCCCATTTTCCTAATCCCACCATAGATTGTATCACCGTGGCCTGCAACTCTGCCTTCCTCAAATTAGTTCGGACCTCCAAGTTAAAATGTTTGGCCAATTTCAAGAGGTCCGACTTTAGCAACGCTCGGAACTGTGCCTCACTTGGTGTTACCCCAAAGTTCTGTGCCACAAACGCCATGGTGCCTATCGTTAACACCTGTTAACCTTCACCCAAGACTTTACCCCAATTTCTCAAAAAAAAATATATATTTACCAATTAATAATTAATTAATAAATTTTAATTAATAAAAAATATTATTATTTTATTATTTTATACAATTTTAAATCCCGGACGTAGACCCAATTGCGAAACCGCAAATCGTAATTTGGACGAGCCCCCAATTCTGTTACGTGGTCCCCTCGGTGAATACCTGGTCTCAGTGACCCCCGGACCGTGAGAGGAACTTCGCCAGAAAGCTGTATTATATATGCGCTTTCGCCACGCAAGCCATATGAATTTCACCCAAGAGACAACTGCCGTTCCAGGATATATTTCAAGGGTAATGATACCAAACAATTTCAATGACACAACCATCAACAATATTTCAATGACACAACCACGGAGATTTTCCCCGAGCAATCAACAATACATAATCCTCACCAATTCACAATTCACAATCAATTCCCTATGATTAAGATGGCCATCTTATACATGTGTGTCCCGGGGAGTACTCACGAAACCCTTTTGGCCTCGGTCCCGCACAATGTCTCTGGGCCCCTCTTGACCAAGAGGATGGTCACCGTCACCGCACTCGGGCGGTTGAACGAGCCCCGGGCGGACGTGCTCCAAACGTGCCGTCTCGTACCGGGGACAGCTGTTGCAGCGCACCTCCTTGCCAAGCAACGGGGCAAAACCCAGCGCGGCTTCCAACGTGCGCGAGGCCCCGAAGTGCGACCCGTACGCGTCCTTGTAGACGGGGCGAAACCCAAACGCGGTTTTTCACCGCGTGCGAGGTTCGACGTGCGACCCGTACGCGGCCTTATAGATGGGGCAGAACCCGGCGCGGTTTGCAACGCGCGCGCGGCCCAACGTGCGACCGCTTGGTTCCGTGCACGAACTCACGGGGACTTCACGTGTCAACAGGTAGTTACGCGTCCAGGTAACTCCTCTCTCGCCAAACGGGTTTCGGAACGCCGCTGTTTTCCGCGCAGCGCAAGGTCGATTCCACCTTCTGTCATCGCGGGGCGAGGAAAAAGAATCACCGTCCTTTTCTCTCCTCGTGTCTTTTCTTCTCCCGTTTCCGGCCACTTCCGTTTCCGGCCACTGGTTCCGAAGGGCTCCTGACCCTCCCATCACAACAACCCTTAATATAATACACACGGATAAGCAACCTGAATGGTAATTCACATACATTCACATAAATATGTAACACTACCTTGCCTTCTTTCCTTCACATCCGTTCATCCTTGTCTTTTCCACATTGAATACTTGTGGCGCGATTTTGGCCAACGTTTCGGAATCGGGTTAGTGAATGCTAATGACTCGAACTTCAGGTTGCTAAAGACCGCTCGGCAACTAGACCATCTAAAACCAGGGTTCGAGCGGTCCCCTGCTTTGCGGTCAGGAGTGGCACTTAGGTCCTTGGGACTGTTCATAGACCAAATACCCTGGCTGCTCCCGACCGGAAGGAGCGTTGGGACCCCCAGGACTCACGTCGGTCAGTTGCGGACAAGGGGATTAATCCCCCCTTCTTAAAGGGAAAAGGGGCGACGTTGAGATCTGTAACAATTGGTGTCAGGGTGGGATTCGGACCTGAAGTGCGCTTAGCACACTCAAATTCCGAGTAGTAAATTTTTTATATTTTATAACACCACTAAACTTTAAAATCGTGCCATGGATAGTCAAGGTGATTGGGTGCCGGGAGGGTAGTTAGAAGAGGGGTTAGAATCAACCCAGGACCCCAGGGAGGAGGTGGGAGTAATAATGCCCTAACTGCGCATGCCCTAACTGCGATCATTTTTCACAACTCTTGGATTGCGCATGCACAAGATTGGAGGTGACATCTATTCAAAGCTGTCCCTGCGCGCACGCTTTCGAAGTTAAGTAATTTTTCACAATTGTGTTTTTATCGAAACTGTATCTTTCTTTCGGTGTATGTACCTATTGGGGTGTCTTTAATAGGATTCTCGGTGTTGGTTTTCATACCTGTGTACAGAATCGTCGGTTCTTTCGTATCGCGTATTCTGAGGCCGAGTGTAGTAGGCCACCGTGTCCGACCTTGGCTTGAGGCTTTGTTTTTGTCTCAGCGGTTCTTCGATCACGCTGCAATTACTTTCGGTCTCTGGTTTTCCCGGTCTTTTCACCCCATACTTCCTTGTTTTAAAATCTCCTAAAAAAAAACTCAAAAAAATATTTTCCTTCTCTGTTCTTTCCGTTGTTCATTCTTATTTGTTCGTTCGTTCTTCGACCACGTTGTTTGTGATCACGTGATCACGTTGTTAAAATATGTTTAATCTGTCCCCTGAAGAACTGTATTCTGTCATATTCTATAACACCTTTTTCTTCTTCTTCTATAAAAGGATGCTTTCGCCTTGCTCACCAAATGTATTCATTCCAAAAAAAAATTCCATCTCTTATAGTGCATCTTTTTTTTTTTTTTTTTTTTTGGAATACAACATCGAGGCTCGTGAAAGAGCGAACATTAATCACACAGAAAGACAAACAGACACATAAAACAAATAACATCGGGAGCGTTAGAGAGAGGGGGAAGGACACAAACACAACATTTGAGAGCAGGGACCGAGAGACATGGAGACATCAAGAGAACTGTGGGAGGGAGAGGGCTTTGGGGGGGAGGCATGGGAAGGGGGGGGGGGGGGTGGGAGAGGTATAAAACATATGGACACTGCCAGGACTTCCAGGAAAGAAGTTGGAATTTCAAACAAGGTGGATCTGTGGTGAATTAGTGGGGGTAGAAAAGATCAAGGTTTTGGATGGGGGAAGATAAGAGATGGTGGTGAACAGCTGTTTTAAAGACCTGGAGGGAGGAGTGTGATTGAAGTGAGTGTGGGAGTTTGTTCCAGAGGTGGGAGAAAAGAGGAATGAAAGAGTGAAGGTGAGCAGAGAGCCGAGATTTCGGCAGTTTAACCATCAGAGGGTGGCTGGCAGATCTTGTGCGACCTGTAGGAATATTTGGGGGACAGAGCACAGAGAGAGCTGGGGGAGCAAGGCCGGAGAGGAGTCGGTAGAAGACAGAAAGACCACCGACCTGCCTGCGGTGAGTGAGTGAAAGGCCCTCAGAGATAGCTTCATCGCGGGAGATTCCAATGATTCTGAAAGCTTTGGATTCAACAGCGTGAAGCCGAGCCAGGTGTGAGGCAGGAGCACCAGCCCATAGGGGAGAACAGTATTCCATTGAGCTGCGGATGAAAGCCTTGTATGTGGTGAGGAGCTCAGGTGTGCCTAGGAATGGACTTCGCATGACGGAGGATGCCCAGTCGGCGACTGGCTTTGGAGGCCAGCTTGGAAATGTGGTTTTCCCAAGAAAGATCATGGCAGATAGTGAGACCCAAAAGCTTGAGCGACAGAACTTCTTGGAGAGGATTGTTGAGAAAGTAGATGGGAGGGTTGTCCAGTCGATCTTTTCGGAGAGACATAGTAAGAGTGTGAGATTTGTCAGGATTGAAAGACATGTTCCACTTGTTTGACCAGTCTGTGATTTTGTCCAGGTCTTTAGAGAGTGAGGAGGCTGCAGACTGCCGATCTGCGGGAAGAGGAATGGAGCGGCAGAGAGTGGAGTCATCAGCAAAGAGATAGAGAGGATTTTCCAGAGAGTCGGAGAGATCATTGATAAAGACCAGAAAAAGCACAGGGCCCAGCACACTGCCTTGGGGAACTCCAGCCTGAACAGGAAGGGGAGATGAGAGAAATCCATTCAGGGCCACACGTTGACGACGACCAGAGAGGAAGTCTGCAAGCCATGCATGGAGATTTCCATGGATACCATAGGAGGAGAGTTTGGTGAGCAGAGCTGGGTGCCAGACCGTATCGAAGGCACGTGATATGTCAAGGGAGACAGCTCTGATTTCCTGTTTGGCATTGAGGACCTCCATCCATTGTTGAGACAGCAGAAGCAGCATGTCCAGAGTAGAGTGACCTGGTCTGAAACCAAATTGATGATCAGAGATCAAGCCATTGGAGAAGAGGAAAGATTTCATATCCCAAGCAATGATGGATTCCATGACTTTGCTGATAATTGGGAGCAGGCTGATTGGTCTGTAGTTGCAAGGATCTGTTTTTGCACCTTTTTTGTGTAAAGCGGTAATGTTTGCTGATTTCCAGGATGCTGGCAGATGACCTTGAGCAAAAGATAGGGTGAAAAGAACAGAGAGAGGGTGAGATAGAGCGGCAGAGCAGGATTTTAGGACCCGTGGGCTGATGCCGTCTGGTCCAGTTGCAGAATCAGAGTCGAGGTTTGACAAAAACTCCTCCACCTTGTCAGGAGAGAAGGACACAGAGTCCAGGAGCAGTTGGGTTCGACTGGGAAAGGTGGGAACAGAGAGAGATGGGTTTGGGACTAAGGATTTTGAGGCAAACACAGAGTTGAGGCATTCGGCTTTGTCACATGCGATGTCAACTGTGTGGCCATTTGAGGTAAGGGAGGGGATGGAGGGGGAATCTTTCATTCATTCCCTAAACTCTCCAGCACTCCACCCATCCTTCAGCGTCCTCAAACGTATTTTTGACTCGAATGTCTCAAGAAACTCATTTTGCAATAAATGTTCGTTTTCCAATAAACGTACACTTTTCAAAATCCAAGCTCACCCCTCCCCTCCAAAACTTCCCCATCACCCCTCCCCTTCAAAACTTCCCCATCACCCCTCCCCTCCAAATCTACCCCTTTGCCCCTCCCCTCCAAATCTTCCCCATCACCCCTCCCCTTCAAAACTTCCCCATCACCCCTCCCCTCCAAATCTACCCCTTTGCCCCTCCCCTCCAAATCTTCCCCATCACCCATCTCTTTCAAATTTTCCCCCTTGCTCCTCCCCTCCAAATCTTCCCCTTCACCCCTTCCCGCCAAATCTTCCCCATCACCCCTCCCCTTCAAAACGTCCCCATCACCCCTCCCCTCCAAATCTACCCCTTTGCCCCTCCCCTCCAAATCTTCCCCATCACCCCTTCCCTCCAAAACTTCCCCATCACCCCTCCCCTCCAAAACTTCCCCCTTTGCCCCTCCCCTCCAAATCTTCCCCATCACCCATCCCTTTCAAATCTCCCCCCTTGCCCCTTCCCTCCCAAACTCCCCCCACACTCCTCCCCTCCGAGACTCTCCCTCACTCCTCCCCTCCTCGACTCCCCTCTCACCCCTCCTCCTCAAAGCGTCCTCCCCGCTTCTTCCCCCTTCCAACTTTCACCTTCATCTCCCTCAACCTTCTGCCTCACTCTTCCCCCTCCTCAAATAACACCTCACTGCGCCTCACCCAATCACCATCAAACCTTTTGTCCGTCCCATTCTTCCCTTTCTCCAAGCTATTCTGTAATCTCTGACACACCTTCAACAGCTCTCCCTACCTCTTCCTCCTCTTCCACATCTTACCCTACCGCTCCCCCCCCCCCCCCCCTGTTCTGTATCTGATGCTCCCCCTTCCTCTTCCTTAACGGTATGGACCTCAAACATCCGGGGCCTTCGCTCAAACTTGACTGACCTCTCCATACAGGTTGCTTCTGACTCGCCCTGCACTGCCCTCTCTCCACCTCACCCGCAGGAATACCTTTGGCTACGGGTTCCCCTTCGCTCCCATCTTTTGTTCATATGTGTGTTGTACCGTCCACCAAACAGTGATGACTCCATCTACATCTTGCTGTCTGATAATATGGACCAACTTCTATCTACCCATCCCAACTCTCTCTTCCTCATATGTGGTGATTTCAACTATCACCATGCCAGTTGGCTGGGTGTGGGTACCTCTCTCACCAGCCATGGCTCTTCAGCAAAGGACTTCTGTGACTCACTGGGACTGACACAATCTGTCAATTTCCCGACCCAGATCTCAGTCAACGGAGCATCTTCTCTTCTGGACTTGGTTATGACTAACTTCCCTGAAAATGTCTGCTGCTCTTCTTCTGCTCCAATCGGCTCTTCTGATCATGTGCTTGTTAAAGTGGACAGCTCTCTGACCATTCTCAGAGAGCCTCCTCAGCGTCGACAAGTCTGGCATTTCACTCAGGCCAACTGGCACGGTCTTCAAGCAGCCATCAATCATCTGGACTGGTCTCCCATCTTTACCGCCTCTGACATCAACTCATCCTGGGAATTCTTCCAAAGTAAATTGCTCTCTCTCATGCACAGATTTATCCCATCTCGTTTTCAGTTGTCATACCCTTCCTCCCGTCCATGGTACACTGAATCTTGTGGTGAGGCTATTGCCCAGAAACAACTTGCTTTCGTCTCCTGGAAAGCAAATCCAATGGAAGGAAATCTCATTTCCTTTCACAAAGCCCGAAACAAGTGTGTGTCCACCCTCAGGAAAGCCAGGAAACAATATCTCCGTTCTCAGGACAGAACTCTCTTATCTGTCTCCCTCTTCCAAATCCTGGTGGCGTCTGGTCAAATCTGTTTCTGGTGTTTGTTCCCCCTCCATCCCCTCCCTCACCTCAAATGGCCACACGGCTGACTCCGCACGTGAAAAAGCTGAATGCCTCAACTCTGTGTTTGCCTCTAAATCTTGTGTCCCAAACCCATCCCTCTCTGTACCCACCGTACCCAGTCGTACCCAGTTGCTCCTGGACTCTGTGTCCTTTCCTCCTGACAAGGTGGAAAAGTTTCTGTCAACCCTCGACTCTGATTCTGCAACTGGACCTGACGGCATCAGCCCACGGGTCCTAAAATCCTGTTCTTCCGCTCTTTCACTCCCTCTCTCTGTTCTCTTCACCCTCTCTTTTGCTCAAGGTCATCTTCCATCTGCTTGGAAATCTGCCAACATCCCCACTTTGCACAAAAAAGGTGCAAAAACAGATCCCAGCAACTACAACTACAGAATCAGCCTTCTCCCAATTATCAGCAAAGTCATGGAATCCATCATTGCTTCAGATATGAAATCTTTCCTCTTCTCCAATGGCTTGATCTCTGATCATCAATTTGGTTTCAGACCTGGACACTCTACTCTGGACATGCTGCTTCTGCTTTCTCAACAATGGATGGAGGTCCTCAATGCCAAACAGGAAATTAGAGCAGTCTCCCTTGACATATCACGTGCCTTCGATACGGTCTGGCACCCCGCTCTGCTCACAAAACACTCCTCTTTTGGTATCCATGGAAATCTCCACGCATGGCTGGCGGACTTCCTCTCTCGTCGTAGTCAACGTGTGGCCCTGAATGGGTTTCTCTCATCTCCTCTTCCTGTTCAGGCTGGAGTTCCCCAAGGCAGTGTTCTGGGCCCTGTGCTTTATCTGGTCCTCATCAGTGATCTCTCTGACTCTCTTGAAAATCCTCTCTATCTCTTTGCTGATGACTCTACTCTCTGTCGCTCCATTCTTCATCCCTCAGATCAGCAGTCTGCAGCCTCCTCACTCTCTGCAGACCTGGACAAAATCACAGACTGGGCAAACAAGTGGAACATGTCTTTCAATCCTGACAAATCTCACACTCTTACGATGTCTCTCCGAAAAGACCGACTGGACAACCCTCCCATCCACTTTCTGAATAATCCTCTCCAAGAAGTTCTGTCACTCAAGCTTTTGGGTCTCACTATCTGCCATGATCTTTCCTGGGGAAACCACATTTCAAATCTGGCCTCCAAAGCCAGTCGCCGACTGGGCATCCTCCGTCGTGCGAAGTCCTTCCTTGGCACACCTGACCTCCTCACCACATACAAGGCTTTCATCCACAGCTCAATGGAATACTGCTCTCCCCTCTGGGCTGGTGCTCCTGCCTCACACCTCGCTCGTCTTTATGCTGTTGAAACCAAAGCATTCAGAATCATTGGAATCTCCCGCGATGAAGCTAACTCCAAGGGCCTCTCACTCACTCACCGCAGGCAGGTTGGTGGTCTTTCCGTCTTCTACCGACTCCTCTCTGGCCTTGCCCCCCCCCCCCCCCCAGCTCTCTCTGGGCTCTGTCCCGCAAATATTCCTGCAGGTCACACAAGATCTGCCTGCAACCCTCTTATGGTTAAATTGCCAAAATCAAGACTCTCTGCTCACCTTCACTCCTTCATTCCTCTTTTCTCCCACCTCTGGAACAAACTCCCTCACTCTCTTCAATCCCACTCCACCCTCCAGGTCTTTAAAACAGCTGTTCACCACCATCTCTTATCTTCCCCCATCCAAAACCTTGATCTTTTCTACCCCCGCTAATTTCACCCCAATGCCACTTTTTTGAAATACCAACTTCTGTCCTGGAAGTCCTTGGTGTTCTTGTGTTTTATATTTCTCCCTCCCCCCCCCCCTTCCCACGCCTCCTCCCCCCAAGCCCTCTCCCTTCCACACATCTCCCTGCTCTCAAATGTTGTGTTTTTGTGCTTCCCCTTCTCTCCCCATCTTGTCTTCCACTCCCTCTTTTTATATATTTTGTTTGTCTGGTTGATTTGTTTGTGAAATAAATGTTAGCTCTTTCACGAGCCTCGATTCAGTATACAAAAAAAATAAAAAAAAAATGGGGGAGGAGAGCAATGAGGATGTGGTTTGCAGAGGGTTCAAGCACACAAAATGGCGACGCCACGCACGAGGTTGGAGGCGCACAAAATGGCGGCTCGCACGTGGTTGTGGCAGCTGAGCCCGCGCCACCAATGAATTTGGACCTGTTTATGAAGCAGATGATAGCCTTTATGGTAAAGACAGACAATAATTTCAGGGGAATGGGGCAGCAAATGGGAAACCAAATCGGAGGTTTGGAAAACAGAATGGGGGAAGCAATTGGGAAATCAAATCGGGGGGCTAGAAGCTAAATTTGAGGGAGACAACAAATTTGAGAGTTTAGACAATAAATTTGAGGGGTTATACAACAGGTTGGAAGGGCTAGAAGGTAAATTGGGGGGCCAACTAGAGGACATGGGTAATCAAATTTGGGAAATGAAGGAGGGGTTAACGTGGTTGGAAAATAGAATGGCTGCCCAGGAGAACCAGATGGAAGGGGTGAAGAATGGGTTAACGGGGTTAGAAAACACCATGGAAGGCAAATTGAGGGAAATAGGGGAGCAATCCGCCCGGGAAATTAAACAGATGGGAGATCAGATAGAGGAGGTGAAAATCGGGTTGGAAACTAAATTGGATGCCCAGAGGAATGATTTGGAACAGATGAGGGCAGCATCTACCAAGGAAATGGGAGAAATGGGGGAGGAGATCAGACGAGGTGTGGGCGAGGAGGTCGCGGGGGTACGCGAAGAGGTAAAGCGGGGTGAGGAGCGTATGGAGAAAGAGGTGAGAAATAGTACGGCTAGGTTAGAGGGGGGCATAGAAGATCTGACACGGGGAGTAGAACAGCTGACGGTGGGACAAAAAGAATTAGGGGAGCAAGTGGAGAAGAACACTGTGGTAATAGGGGGGTTAAAGGCGACACAGAAGGAGATAAAAAAGGAACTAATAGCGATGAAGAGGGAATGTAAGATGGTACATGAGGGGTTGACAAAGAGGTTGGATGAGGTAACAGAGGCAATTGAGACAAAAGAACGGGAAGTAAGGACGCACATAGAAATGACCAAGGTGGCATTAGAGGAAGAAATTGAGGGGGCGCACCGGGAAATGAAAGAGGTAAAGCAAAAATTAGAGGAAGTGGAAGAGGGGGTGAGTGAAATTAAGAAGAGACGGAGGGAAACTAAGAGGGAGATAAAGGAGGAGGTGATGGAATATGTACAAGGTCTGTACTCAAATCGTGATGATGTACTTACTGACCAAATAAAGAGTTTGCAGGTGGCGGAGGAGCGAAGACGAGGTGCCGAGGTGAGTGGCGATATTCTCGGAAATGTACATGGTGTGAGGGGAGATTCAGTCAGCTTGGGTGTTGGTTTAGACCCGGGTGTTCGTGAGGGACCAATGGTGAGGTGTATGACTGGTCCAGAGTATATGGAAAGAGGAGGTGTGCAAGGAGGTCCGACTATGGGGAGTGAGAGGGGTATTGGTGAGCAAGGGTGTGCGGGTATGGAGTGGGTAGCGGGTTGCGGAAGGGCGACCCAGGCATCGACACCAAGAGGGGTAGTGTTTGGAGGGACGGGGGATGCACGGGAGACCCCCGGGAATAGTGTACTGTGGGGGCCCGGACAGTTTGGTCCCGCGCTGATCCCGCAAGGAGTGACGCACAGGGTCCGGCCTTCGGGCGCCCACAAGGTCCCACTTGCGCCGTATGACGGCAAGAGTGATCTGAGGGCGTACCTGGCACAGTTTGAATACGTGTCTCGAGGCAACGGTTGGAAGCCGGACGAAGGTGGAGTACACCTTGTGGGGGCACTGCACGGTGCAGTGGCGGAGGTGCTGACAGCTTTACCACCGGGTGCTCTCACCCTGCCAGCTCTCCGTGCGGCCTTAATTAATCGTTTTGGTATTGAACAGCAAAGCGAGCTTGTTAAAGCTCAGCTTGCTCCGCGAAAACGCAAGCCCCAGGAGACCATCAGGGAACTTGCCCATGACATTCGCCGTGCAGTCAGAATCACACACGCGGACATGGCAGCGAGTTCCCAGGAAAGCCTGGTGCTGGATAACTTTATCCAGGCTCTTCCGGATCCAAAGCTCCGACAACAGCTCGCCATGTGGCGCCCACAGACCATGAGTCAGGCGGCCGACGCTGCAGCCCGTTGGGAGGCAGCGAGGCCGCTGGCCCGGGGAGGCGAGCGCCACACAGTGGCGGTGCGTCAGGTAGGGCCCGTGATGGGTGGCGGCCCCCCTAGGGGGCCCGCCCTGGAAGGGGGCCCCGACCTGGAGAGCATGGTCCGGAGGCTGGTGGATCGGCGCCTGGCGGGACCTGGACCATGGCAGGTGGCCCCAGCGGTGGCACCCGGTAGTCCACGACAAAGTACACCAATTCGGACATTCAGGGGGGGAAATTTGGAATACCGGAGGCAAGCACCTTACCAGGTGAGGTGCTATAATTGTGCTCGGCTGGGTCACCGTGCATGGGAGTGTCGAGCTCCGTGCCGGGAAGGTCTCCGCCAGCCGATGCCGTCAACTCCGCCCCGTATCGATCGGCCTAGCCGACCTCAGACACCCCCCCCCCCCCCCCCCGCCAGAGCCCGGGAAACTAGAACGTGCCGGGCATGCAGGGTGGTGTTCGGCAGTAGGGGATGGAGAGGAGCCCTCATTGACGCGACAGGTACAGAGTGTAACGGAGGAAAGGTGTGGAACAGAGGGTTGTGTGAGGAAAATGTGCGCGCCGAGGAGTGAGTGTGCTGTCGAGAGTGAGTTGGTCGTGGCGCGGGTGCGGGAGGCACATTGAAGCGCATGATGGGGAGTGTTACAGGGGATGTAACGGAAGAGTGCACACCTGTGGTGAGTGTTACGGAGGACGTAACGGGAGAGTGTGCACAGGAGGATGCACGAGAAAGGTGTGTAACGGACGGGTGCATGATATTGATAACAGAGTGCGCTGTCGAGAGTAAGGGTGAATGCGCGACCGAGTGTAGTGGTGAGAGTGACGAAAGCGACACGGAACACGAGTTGGTTGTAGCAGGTGAGAGAGGATGCACACCTGGAATGGAAGGATGCACACCTGGAATGGTCGAGCGCGTGTGGGAATGCACACTTGGGTTGGTAGTGAAGCACGTGATTGGGTGTGCGGAGGAGAGCACACCCATGGTTGTCACAGAGGATGTGACCGAGGAGTGGGCGCGAAGAGGTGTGTTGGTGAGGTGTGCGAACGACGAGTGTGTGCCAAGGTGTGCTGTGATCAAGTGTGTAGCGAAGTCGGTGAGCGGCATGAGTGTACCTGGGGGGTGTGTAAGAGAAGGTGCAATGACGAAGTGTATGGAGACAACTGGATGCGTGAGCAAGGAACGGAACGCGGGGTGTGAGCATGCAAGTGAAGCATCGACGTTAAATGGAGCAGCGGTTAGATCGACTTGTAGCCGAAGCAAGCCCTCGGTTCGTGCCGGGCTTTGTGTGCAGCGGGAACCAGCGGGGATCGTAACCACGGCGGTTTCGAAAGAACCGCCGTGCGCGATCCACGCCGGGCCTCACTCTGAACGGTCGCGTCCGTGCTCCGCTAAGCGGAGCGGGCGGCCCGGTTCGAGGACACCTAGGAAGGGTCAACACGGCGACCCCTTGTGGTTGCAGCGCTCCGGCCGGCCGAGATTGGGGCATCGGACGGTTCCGTGCCGAGATGGTGCATGGAATCTCGGCCCGAGTAAGCCTCCTTCCCTGCACCGAATGCCGGACGGACCCAACCGCCGGCAACGAACCACCTGCATTCATTGCTCGGCTGAACGAATTGACGCACCGAGGCTCAAGTTAAAGGACATTTGGTAGGGATAGGGAATTTGTGATTGGCAAAAATTTGATTGGCAACTGATTGGTAGAATGATTGGCAGTGATTGGCAAATTTTGATTGGTTGGAATTTGATGGCAAAATTGATAATGGGAGATGCCCTATGTGGTGGGATGGCAACTTTGCCATCCCTCACGATGGGGCACATGAGCTATAGGTTTATGGGGTTATGGCAGTGAAAACTAGCCCGGGAGGGTTAGGATAAAATGATAGGGATCTAGAGAAGAAGGACCATAGGTAACAGTAACGTTAAGTAGCGACATTCCACCTGTAGTGGGGACGTAGGTAGATTAGTTTGGATTATAATGACGAGGGAGCGCAATAGTATAAGGGGCGACTGGGAAGCGCGAGTTTCAGAGGGAGTAGTTAGATCAGATGATGCCGTGTGTGTGTAAAAGTGTATTCGGAAGTGTATTGTGAAAAGGGTGAGGTGATTGTGAGTTGTATTGAGCGTGAAAGTGTATGGAGCAGCGCATGAGGAACAATGGTGGTTGTGCATTGTATTGAATGATTGAAGAAGCCTGGGAGGAAGGAGGGTGCAGGAAGCACCAGGTGTGATGGCACAGGTGTGCAAGTGAACAGGTGTATGGAGCAGTGTATGACTGAGTCGTGGTGATTGTGTGTTGTGTTGAGCAAATGGTCCTGGAGGAAGGAGGGTGCAGGTGGCACCAGGTGTGAATGCACAGGTGTGCAAATACAGGTGTATGGAGAATGGTTGTGTGGAATACATGGAGTATGGAATGTATGGAGTATGGAATGGATGGTGTGGAGTGAGTATGGTGGAAACTGTGGAGTGGAGTGGATGGTGCGAAGGTGTGAATGGGGGAAGGATGGACCCCCATCACGAATACCCGGGGAGGGTAGTGTAAGTGTTAGGTAGAGGGTATAGGTAAATTGTGGATGGATATTGGCATCTGTGGTGCGGGTGGAAGAATGGTGATTGGATGGGTGCATTAGTGACGGGGAAATGGCTGGGCGTGTGGCCTGTTAGTGTGTGTAGTTAAATGGGCACTCCACCACTGTTAGGATGTCGGCCAGGTGAGGCCGCAGGTGGGCTCTGGGAGCCGGTAGAGTTGTTGTGGATGGGGCCCAAGGATCCGGAGGACGGACCCGGGTAGCCCAGTGCCAGAGAGGGCACCGAGTGGGGTAAGCGCCAAGGAGGGCCTTCCCCAGTTAGATAGGTTAGGTAAGGAGCAGGTAAGCTCGGAGGCAACTGCAGTGGTGGAGGTGTGCAGGTGGGTAGATCTGCTGGGAGAGCCACACGACCCAGTCCTGAAATTGTGCAAAGGCACAGGGAGTTGAATCGGGGGAGTGAGACCCCAAATTGATGAAGCACCACAGTTTGGTCAATGGGAATTTGGTTCTTAAAACCGCATAGAGAGTAAGATGGCCAATGGTTTGGCAGGGAAAGACCCCGGGTAGTGTAAAGTGTATTAAAGTCATTTAGAAGGTAGTTAGGATTGAAATCTCCTTGCACCATCTACATCCACTCACCTGAGGTGACGCAACTCCACACCATGCCATGGTTGTTGTTGTTTTTTTTTGTGCAAATGTTTGGAATGTGAGATGCATCATGACGTGGGTGTGACATTGTGTTGTTGTTCCATCTCTCCCTCCTTATGAGGATTGATGATGAATTGGGTGATGGCAAATTTGGTTAGAAATTGGGATTGTGGATGAATTTGGTATAGGTGAAATATGGGGAAGACGCGACGGTAGAGACGAATTGTAAATTGTTGTAAATATGGGGTAAGGGCAAGGGTAGCATAGGTAACAGGGGGGGTGACGTACGGTAGGGACGAGCTTTTCTCCGCTCAGTCTCCAGACGCACCTCACTCTGCATTGCCTTCGTTGATGTGTACCCTTGTGACCTTACCCCTCACTCACCTGTCTTCTCTGTCTTCCTTCCCCGACCCATGGATCGTGCTCTCTGGGCACTGAGGGCAGCGTGCGGGAGTTCGCCATTGTGTGCCCGAATCCCCGCAACCAGCTGCCTGTATCCACGCACCACTTATGGACCACATGTCTGTGGCTGAGCACCACTCATGGACCCCACGGGTTGGGGCATGGCCCCTCTGCTGGGACCGGCCACGATGGCCCAAGATCTTGCTTGCGGACCCGGTGAGGTGGCACCAAGCCCACAGGTGAACCACCCATAGTCAGCCCCTGTGGGCCATAAATAAAAATGGACACGTTCTGTGCTTTTTATAACCACCAAATAGGCCGCCAGTAAGAAGAACAAGTTGACAACATCTGGAAGAACAACGGCCAGCAGAGGGAGCCGAAGAGGAAGACCAGCATCAGTTTGTTGTTTTATTTGAACTATGGTGACTGTGCACTCTGGTGCTTTATGGTGCTTTGGTGTTTTGGTGCTCTTTATTGGTGCTGGTGCATCGATGCAGTGCATGTTGTCTCCTCCCCTCCCACAGGATTTTCTTTTTGTTTCCCCCAAAGAAAAATCACAGGTCCTGGGTTGCGTTTTGTAAATAGTCCAAGTAACGTCACTTGTAAATAATGCTCCCCACCGTCAATGTTTAGTTTGCGAATTAATTCCGCAATTCGGTTATCCTGTGGGCGTGAATCTGTTAGGCAGAGTGCAATGCAGCAGAGGGACATACTTATTTGTGTTTTAAAACTGTCACACTCAGGGTCAGGTTAATTGTAAAGGGGACTACACCTACGTGCCACACTAAGTTAACGTTTTGTCGGCCCGAGCCGTGCCGTGAGGAATGAGGGTGCTGTGTTACGGTTTTTAGAACCTTCACTTTGTAAATTTAGTATTAAAATTTCCTATGTACATTTCCCCTTTAATTGGCTGTTAATTGAAATGAGTGCACCGTAGCTAGTCCATGTACAAGCACGTAGAAAATCATATACCCTTCTAAATAGTTATTTCCTTATTATGTGTATTAGTTTAAGGCTGTGTTTCCCACTAGTTGACTCTGCATTGCACCGAATTGAAATAAGATAGGATCCCTCCGATGCCCCCATGGCATCTTCAAAATGCCAGTAACTTTGAGTGGGGTTATTGGCACCACCTTCTCCCCAAGACTCCATTACGCACGTGGTCAAGCCTCGGAGAAGAAGGGGGAGGAGCTACATTACGGGCGTGGCCCACACCTCGTCATCAGGAGGTGGAGCCAGGAAGCCCTTGTGCCCAACCAGGACTCGGTGGGCACGTCTTGGTAAGGTGTGGTCATGGCTTGGTAGGGCGTGGCTATATAACCCGCGGCGCGACGCCCCCACCGCAGACGATTGAGGAAGGAGATGACCGAGGAAGCCCCCACCAGCGGATGACCGAGGAAGCCCCCACTAACCAATGAGTAAGGAGTCCACCGCAGCGGCATCCACCGCAGCTTTGAGACCACCGCAGCTTTTGACCACGGCAGCTTTGAGCTTTGACAGCAGTTGCGGCCGCGAAGCAACGCCGCCGTGCGAACACGCTTGAGGAGGGTCGGCGGCTGCTCACCTCGAGCTGCGCGATCACACCAACCGGACCCGCATCCTTCCCGCCTGTGATCCCACCTCCTCGTCCGTCCAGCCATCCACCTCCTGCCATTCACTCCTGCTTCATTCCCCGTGTAAGTCTGATTGTCGTCTGTCCTTCATGTTGTCCCTGGGTATAAGTTAAGCCTGTTTAGATAAGCTAGTATTGCTCTGTGTCCTTCTGATCCTTCCATTTCCCTGTATATTACTTTGATTGCTTTTATTCCTTTAGTTGTGTGTAAATAATTAATAAAGCCTGTTCTTCCTACCTTGCCTTCTTTCCTTCACATCCGTTCGTCCTTGTCTTTTCCACATTGAATACCTGTGGCGCGATTTTGGCCAACGTTTCGGAATCGGGTTAGTGAATGCTAATGACTCGAACTTGGGGTTGCTGAAGACCGCTCGGCAACTAGACCATCTAAAACCGGGGTTCGAGCAGGAGTCCCTCCCCTGCTTCGCGATCAGGAGTGGCACTCAGGTCCTTGGGACTGTTCATAGACCAAATACCCTGGCTGCTCCCGACCGGAAGGAGCGTTGGGACCCCCAGGACTCATGTCGGTCAGTCGCGGACAAGGGGATTAATCCCCCGTTCTTAAGGGGAAAAGGGGCCGACGTTGAGATCCGTAACAATATATACCGTATAACCTAAAATCTGTCTGGTGGGGTGAACCCTCGGACGATGTTGGTGAATACTCGGTTGACCCATGTCGGTATGCCTATTAATTACCTCCATCACCAAAAGGTGGAAGGAGGTCGTTTTCACCCCTGACTGTTTGTCTGTCTGTTTGTGTGTAGGATCTGTGTGTGTCAAAACGTTGTGGATGGATTCGGATGAAATTTGGTGGACAGGTTGAGTGTGTGAAAAGGACGAATTGTTTCAAATTTGGTGCAGATCCGAATCTGGATCCGGATACGAGAATTTTCTAAAGTAATTCTTCACCATTGAAAAATGGGCCCAACGCGATATATAGCATGTTTCAAAAAGTTATTGTCGTGCTTGAACGAAACTTGGTAGACCGGTTGAGTGTGTGACAAGGACGAATTGATTCGATTTTGGTGAAGATCTGAATATAGATTTGGATACGATAATTATTTAATTTTCAAGTGATTCTTCCCCATTGAGAGATCGGGCAAAAAGCGATATATATCATGATATTTTAAAAAGTTATGGACGAGTAATGACGAAACTTGGTGGACGGGTTGGTTAGGTGACAAGAACAAACAGATTCGATTTTGGTTCAGGTCCGAATCCAGATCCGGCCTATCAGTGGGATACAAAACATAAACTCTTCAGCCTGGCAGAGGTATGTGCTCTACCGAGTGCAGTTATAGTTAATTTTCTGAAATTTGGAGAATTTGCTTTTCACTTTGAAGTTGTGGGTTACGATGTGTAAATAAATGTGGAAAAAGTCTGATTTAATGCAATTTAAAGGGAAAATTTTGAAAGAGGGTGTAGACTTTCTATCGGCACTGTATATACTATATACACTGAAGAAAACTCGATATTCACGGGGGATAATATTGTTACGTTTGTGGGCGTAGGGGATGAATTACCATAGTGGACATATAACTGTGCAGCGTAGCATGGACCGCATGCGAGGAGTAGGAAGCCAATCTCGATGTATTTAAGTAGAAAAACTGTGAGCTTATGGTTGTTTATGTGTTCTTAACATGGGGGGGGGGGGGGTGAAGACATGCTAATTCGCTCTAGGGTTTAAGATTAATCTCCCCAGTATGTGATTGCTTCATATGACCTTTTCCCCTGCGTTTTTTTTACAACTACCGGGCCGGCCATAAAAACGCACGTCTCTAACCAACAACAATAACAACAAAGGTCCATTAAACCACAATTACTGGCCTAAATGCCGACAGAAACTCGAACATTCCCGATTGGGCTAAACCCCGCCCCACCACCGCCGACAGACCCAAACATTTGCCGATCAACAATTAAACCCCGCCTCTAAAGGTTCGTAACTGACAGGCCACGCCCTGGGCTTCATGATTGATCATGGAGACATGGGATGATTTGACAGAGCTCAGGCATTGGAGAGAGTGTGGCGTCATCGAGAGACTTTGAGAACGGAGGAGGAAGAATCTCTCTCTTGTGCTTGCTTTCGGCTCGGGTGGTCGCTTTGTCTCATATGCTGTTCGGAGCTCAGAGAACCTTTGCAGCGTTGGAGCCAAGGGTGTTGTTTGACGATGGTGTTTTTTTGGGGGAGCTGGAGCGGCGTCACGTTTCGGAGGGAGACAAGAGCGAAAGAGGACCGGCCGCATGAACCCCCTCACGTTCGTGGCGACATGCAAGAGGAACTTTGCGCCATCTTGTGCATTTTTCGCGCGACCAGCTTCGGGCGGCCTTATGCTGCCGACACCACATTCAACAATCTCGTTGGGCAAGTTGAGTGCTGGCCGATATAAAAAAGAACATTGTTTTATCTTTATTTCATCCTTCCCCTTGTCTGTTTTCATGTCTAAGTGGAGACGTCTCACCGTAGGATTTATTTTACCTCAACATTTATTTGACATTTTATTCTTTAATTGAATTTAATTATATTAATTATTGTGCATTTCATTTGAAAGGTGGATCAGATTCGGCAACGGTTGCTGGAGTGAGATGTGCATGGAAGAAGTTTCGGGAACTGAGTCGCGTGCTGATGATGAGGGGAGTGTCGTTGAAGCTGAAGGGAAAGGTGTATGCTGCATGTGTGAGAAGTGTTATGATTTATGGGAGCGAGACATGGGTAATGAACGTAGAGCAGCAACGAAGGCTGGAAAGGGTGGAAATGCGAATGGTTTGGTGGATGTGCGGAGTATCGTTGAGAGAGAGAAAGACAAATGATGAATTGCGAAAGATGATGGGAATAGAGCCTGTGATGGATGCTGTGAAGAGAAACAGTTTGAGATGGTTTGGTCATGTGTTGAGGAAGGATGAAAGTGACTGGTGAGAAGAGTGATGGAAATGAATGTAGAAGGAAGTAGAAGATGGGGAAGACCGAGAAAGACTTGGCTAAAGGTGGTGGAAAAAGAAATGCGGGCAAGGGGGTTAACAAGGGGAGATGCAGAAAATAGGGCAAAATGGAGAAGATTGTCATGGGGCCAGCAAGGCTAACCCCCGCTCTAGCAGGGAAAATGGCCTTAAAATGCCCGTTGTTGTTGTTGTTATTGTGCATTTCATTTGTTGTCGTGTTTCTGTGTTTGTGGGTTTGAGTATAAGCCCTGTGAGCTCCGTGCAGGTAAGCACCTTGGTTCTGTCCCGCGCATGCCAAAAAGATTTCGGCAATTAAGGACCGTCCGGCTGTCCGGCCGAGGCTGGTGTTCATTGGCTACGGACATGACAATATACCTGAAAAATGCCACAAATGTCGAATCCACGAATGTTGGGCATTATTCCAATGGTAAAAAGGGGGATAGGTTCCGAACGGTTCGTGATTCATGAAAAAAGAAAAATACGAACATGAATGCATATCATTACAGTTTCATTAAGAATACATACACATAAAAGAACAGCAGCAGCAGGTACTGTTTCAAATGTTTAGTTAAGATGTGGTCCGATTAAGATATGGGGATCGTGGTGGGGGAAGATGGTGGCGGTGGACGGTTTATGCACATGTACAGCTGCTTGACGCATGGATGCGACTGATGGGAAATGATTTTTGTGCCCATGAAAAAGAATGAATACGCGATGCACAGGGCCGTGCGTGTTGAAGCAGGTCACATTTTATGAACCGCAAATTTGTGGGTTCCGCAAATGACAAGCCCACAAATGTTGGGGTTTTACTGTAGATATACATATAATCCAAAACAATGCCCTTCCAACCCGATAAATGCAACACAGGGTTAAACGCCATGGGCGCTAGCGTACCACTTCACCTCCGGCCCTAGATATCTCTCCATGGTTATTCCCTCCTCCGGTATGATAGACCTCAGTCGTCCTGGCAGCGGAGTTGCTCTCTTCATCAAACATTACATTCCTCACTCTCCCTGCAGTGCCCTCACTCAACCACACCCCCACGAGTACCTCTGGCTACAGCTTCTGCTCTGCTCCCACCTTTTGTTTATATATGTGCTGTCCCATCCACTAAACAGTGATGACTCCATTTATATCTCGCTCTCCGACAACATGGGCCAACTTCTGTCCACTCATCCAAACTCTTCCTCATACGTGGCAATTTCAACTGTCACCAGGCCAGTTGGCTGGGTGTGGGTACCTCTCTCACCTACTATGGCACCTCAGCAAAGGACTTCTGCGACTCATTGGGACTAACACAATCTGTCAACTTCCAGATCCGGATCTCAGTCAATGGTACATAATCTCTTCTGAATTTAGTCATGACGAACTTCCCTACAAATGTCTGCTGTTCTTCTTGTACTCCAATCTGTTCATCTGAGCATTTTTCTTGTTAAAGTGGACATCTCTCTGATCATTCTTAGAGAGCCACCTCAGTGCTGATGAGTCTGGCATTTTACTCAGGCCAATTGGCATGGTCTTAAAGCAGCCATACTGTAAATCATCTGGACTGGTCTCCCATCTCTACTGTTTCTGACATCAACTCATCCTGGGAATGTTTCCATGGAAAATTGTTCTCTCTCATGCACAAATTTATCCCATCTCCTCTGCAATTGTCTTACCCTTCCTCCCGTCCATAGTACACTGAAGTCTGTGGTGAGGCAGTTGCCCTGAAACAACTTGCCTTCGCCTCATGAAAGGCAAATCCAACTGAAGGCAATCTCAGTTCCTTCCACAAAGCTCAGAACATCAAAAGGCACAATTAAATGCATGATCCCCACACGTGCACCTTCCCTCAGGAGACCCAGGCAACAATATCTCTCTATGCTCAAGATTGAACATTTTCAAACCTTCCCCCCCCCCCCCCCCCCCCACTTCAAATTCTGGTGGCATCTGGTCAAGTCTGTTTCTGGTGTATGGTCCCCTTCAATCCCTTCCCTTACCTCAAACGGCTACACAGCTGGCACTGCCCATATAAAGGCTGAAAGCCTAAACTCTGTGTTTGCTTTGAAATATTGTGTCCCAAACCCATCGCTCTCTGTAGCTACCTTACCCAGTCCAAGCCAGCTGCTCCTGGACTGTGTCCTCTTAAAAGTGGAGTGGAGAAGTGGCTGTCAAACCTCGACTCTGATTCTGCAACTGGACCAGACAGCATCAGCCCACGGGACCTAAAAAGCTGCTCTGCTGCTCGATCACATCATCTCTCTATTCTATTCACCCTCTCATTTGTTCAATGTCATCTGCCATCTTCTTGGAAATCAGCAAACATTACTTCACATAAAAACGTGCAAAAACAGATCCCTGCAACTACAGACCAATCAGCCTACTTCCAATCATCAGCAAGGTCATGGAATCCATCATTGCTTCTAACAAATTCTTCCTCTTCTCCAATGGCTTGATCTCAGATCATCAATTTGGATTCAGACCAGGCAACGCTACCCTGGACATGCTGCTTCTGCTGTCTCAATAATGAATGGAGGTCCTCAATGACAGACAGGGGATTAAAGCCATCTTGAGTCTTCAATTGACATATCATAGAAACAGTCTTCCTTGACATATCTCGTGCTTTCAATACGGTCTGGCACCCCACACTGCTCACCAAACTCTCCTCTTATGGTATCCATGGCAATCTCTACTCATGGCTTGCAGTTTTCCTCTCCTGGCGTAGTCAACGTGTGGCTCTCGATGGAATTCTCTCATCTCCTCTTCCTGTCCAGGCTGGAGTTCCTCAAGGCAGTGTTCTGGGCCCTGTGCTTTTTCTGGTCTTGATCAATGATCTCTCCGACTCTCTGGAAAATCCTCTTTATCTTTTTGCTGATGGCTCCACCCTCTGCAACTCCACCTTTCATCCTTCAGATCAGCAGGCAACAGCCTCTTCATTCTCTACAGACCTGGATAAAATCACAAGCTGGCCAAACATGTGGAACATGTCTTTCAATGCTGACAAATCTCCCACTCTCACAATGTTTCTCCGAAAAGACCTTCTGGAAAACCCTCCCATCGACTTTCTCAACAATTCTCGTGAAGAAGTTCTGTCACTCAAGCTTTTGGGTCCCACTATCTGCTATGATCTTTCCTGGGAAAACCACATTTCCAAGCTGGCCTCCAAAGCCAGTTGCCGACTGGGCATGCTGCCTCATGTGAAGTCCTTCCTTGGTGCTACTGAGCTCCTCACCACGTGTGAAATTTTCATGCACAGCTTCATGGAGTACTGCTCTCCCCTCTGGGCTGGTGCTCCTGCCTCACACCTAGTTTGGCTTCACACTGTAGAAACCAAAGCTTTTAGAATCTTTCGTATCTCCCACGATGAAGCTGATTCTGAGGGCCTTTCACTCGCTCACCGCAGGCAGGTTTGTGGTCTTTCTGTGTTCTACCGACCCCTCTCCGGCCAAGTTCCCCCTGCTCTGTCCGTGCTCTGTCCCACCAATATTTCTGCAGGACGCACAAGGTGGGCCAGCAACCTTCTTCTTGTGAAACTGCCAATATCAAAACTCTCTGCTCACCTTCACTCTTTCACTCCTGTTTTTTTTCCGCCCCTGGAACAAACTCCCACACTCTCTTCAATCCCACTCCTTCCTCCAGGTGTTGTTGGTGAACAGCTGTCCACCACCATCTCACATCTCCCCCCATCCAAAACCTTGATGTAGTCAATCTCCGTTAATCCACCCCAAATCTACCTTCTTCAAATTCCCTGTTTTCTTTCCAGAAATCCCCTTTAGAGTCCATTTAGTTTATCCCACGTACCCATCCCCAGCCCTTCCCTTCCAAAGATTTCCCGATGTCCCTGTTCTCTACTGTTATTGTGCTTTCGTCTCTCTCTCCCCTCTTATCTCCCGCTCCCTTTATTATATGTTCTATGTGTTAGTTCTCACACGAGACTCGACTTAATACACAAAAACAAATGCCCAGTACCTTTTTTTCTGGTGGTATAGACAGACAAAGGGTTTTTTCACATTTTGTCAATGTTTTAGCAACTTTGTAATAAAATTGTCCTCTCTGACTTTCTTTCCCTTAGTTTGTTCAGCATGGTGCCCTCCTACAGGAGTGGAATGGGAGATTCAGGAACATTCTCCAAATGGTACCCCTGTCGAGAATATAACTGTTCCTGAGGGCCAAAACCTGATGGTTAAGAACAACAAGTATTTCGAATGGATTGCTCCTCACCTTGTTGTAAAGGATGGAACACTCTTGAATCGCTCGGTAAGGGAGTTCAAAGCACAATAAATTCTTGTGAATTTTTTTCAGGTTAAGCAAAGTAACTTAATTATAATATGATGATGAATCGCATTAAAGGACATATAGATTGAATGTATATTTCACACGGAAGAAAATGCAGGAACAAGAAAGTCCCCGTTCATTGCTTGACGGGTCTTGTCATATCAAATCAAAAGAGGCTGAACCGATGGGGACCAGGGCCCAGTTGCTAGAACCCCAGATACCCTAACCACAGGATAAGTGCTGTGGTTAAAATTCTTATCTGGTGGTTAACTATCTTCTTGTAAAAATCAAGTCTACAACATTGTCCCAACAGTAGGTTTAATTCAGTTTCGATCTCTGGCAACACCTGTAAGAAATCAAGAAGCTTTGTTTCAGTATTCCGTAATCATAGAAGTAACAGTGGATTAGCAATTAGTGCAAGCAAGCATGGAACATCTAGCAATACGCACCATTCGAGTATACACTACCACACAGAATAAATGTCACAGGAATGTGTCGGAGCGATGCCCATCCGAGTTCTTATGGGAGCCTCTCAGTGGTCGGAGACAGCATAACACCTGGGTTCAACTTAGACACAATTTCATTACATTCTCCCCGCCGTTAAAACTACACTTCCGCTAGGGCAGAAATCAAGCTTGCAGCACATAGCAGCAGAGTAATATCAGTGAGAAGCAGTTGCCAGTCCATATCAGTCAGTCCAACCATAGCGGTCGGGGCGGCGAATTTCTCTCCCGGCGTGGGTCCGGTAACTACCGTGTACTACATCCCCAAGACTGGAGTCCCCCGCATCAGAGTATCCGCCTAAATTGGGTGACAGCAGTGGCCCCACAGGGCCAGCCAGATCGGGTGCATGTAGCGGTGAGGAAGCCGGCAGATGCTCCATTGTCGGATCAATGGGGTCGTAAGCTGGTTCGTCAACTTCCCCGCATGGGGCCAGGTGGCGTACTGAGACCGTTGACTCATGTCCATTGGGCAACAACACACGGGCGTGCTCAGGATTAGCTTGGAGAACCTGCACCTTGTCCACCAGCAGGTCATATTTACTCATGCGAACTGCGCGTTTGAGAAAAGCCGGTCCCGGCTCAGCAAGCCAACCCGGTAAAGGTCGGGTACTGCCCGAACGCCTCGGGTAACGAAACATCCGGTCGTGGGGAGTTTGATTTGTAGCAGTACACAATAAAGTCCTGATCGAGCTTAATGCCCCGGGTAGTAACCAAGCCCATTGGTCTAGTCCTAGGCCACGGGACTTAAGACTCAGTGTAACGGCCCTCCATATAATGCCATTAAAGCGTTCTACCTCTCCATTTGCCTGTGGCCTATACGGAGTAGTATAGCTAGAAGCGACATTATGCTGGTTCCTCACATCCTGGGACAAGAAAAGAACACCGCGCCTCGATCGGTGCGCACATAGGCCGGATTCCCAAACATAGAAAACAAGTTCCGCAGGCACCGGATAACCATAGCAGCAGACATATCAACGCACGGGAAATCAAAAAGGAATCTGGAGAACTCATCAACTATCGTGAGTAGACAACGAGAATTACTCGAAGCCGGTGAAGCCGACAGGGGTCCTTTGAAGTCCATGCTAATCTCTCCCATGGCCTAGTGGCTTGGAACAGCGTGCCCATAGGAGGGTTGTAGAAGCGAGGTTTGAGTTCAGCGCAAACGGAACAAGTGCGACAGAGCTGCCGAGCATCCTCAACGGAATAGGGCAAGTTACGACTGCACACATAATGAGCGAAATGCGTCATGCCGGGATGACACAAGGTGTCATGAAGAACGCGCAGATCCTCAAAAGAGGTGAGGCTCGCACACATCGCCGGCCACGATAAAGCATCGGCAACGAGGTTATCCCGGCCTGGGCGATATTTGAATGTGTAGCAGAAATCGGCGAGCTCGATCCGCCAGCGAGTGATTTTCTCATTCTTAATGCGTTGAGCATGCTGCATGTCGTACATAAATGCAACACTCTGTTGATCTGTGATAATTTGGAAACATCGTCCGAGCAAATATGGACGCCAACGCCTGATCGACTCGACGATGGCATACGCCTCCTTTTCAACAGATGAATGTCTCCGTTCCGTGGAGGAGAGAGTCCTTGAAAAGAAGGCCACAGGGCGCCCCCCCCCCTCCCCCACCCCCGAAGAGAGTGTCACAGCTATCGAGTGATCCGGCGCATCGCTTTCCAAAACAAAGGACTTATTTTCGTCAATCGTCGACACAGCGGCGCCGGCGATGTCGGACTTCAGGCCAAGAAAAGCGGCCTTGGCAGCGGGACACATGGGAAACGCATTGCAATCCACAAGTGGGCGAGCTTGTAAAAAAAATTTTGAACCCACTTGGAATAATGAGCAAACAGCCCGAGAGAACGCTTCAATGAAGCACGATCGCGGGGCGGGGCCATGTCGAGCAAGGGTTGCAGACGCTCCTTATCCGGAGCGATAGAGCCATGGGTCATGGTGTACCCCAGGAGATCTATCATGCGAGCAGAATAGCGACATTTAGCCTCGTTCATAGTCAATCGATACCTGTGCGCAACCTCGAGGAAGCGCTTTAGATTAGCATCATGATGTTCTTTATCGTATCCGCAAACCGTGAGATTATCCAGATAAACAAAGACATCGGTTAAATTCTCCTTAGCGATGACATCATCCATAGCCCTTTGGAAGCACGCAACCCTGTTCGTGCCCCCGAAAGGTAGCCAGGTGAACTAGTACAACCTCTGGCCTGTTTCAAACGCAGTGTAGATGCGATCTGCCGCGGAGATGGGAATCTCATGATACGCACGACGTAGATCGAGAGTGCTATAGACCGAGTACTGTGCCACCTGTCATACCAGGGAGTCCATTCCCGGGAGTGGGTAGGCGTCCAATTGAGTAAACCGATTAATTGTCTGCGAATAGTCGATTACCATGCGTTTGCAATGTGATTCGGTTCGTACCACCAGAACTTGGGCCCGCCAAGGCAACCGACTAGGTTCTATGATACCTTACTTTAGTAGCTGCGCAGTCTCTTCCGCAATGAGATGGGAGTCGACAGTCTCGGTACGCCACCTGGCCCCATGCGGGGAAGTTGACGAACCGGCTTACGACCCCGTTGATCCGACAATGGAGCATCTGCCGGCTTCCTCACCGCTATATGCACCCGATCCGTCTGGCCCTGTGGGGCCACCGCCATCACCCGATTTAGGTGGATACTCTGACGCGGGGGACTCCAGTCTTGGGGATGTAGTACCCGGTAGTTACCGGACCCGCGCCGGGAGAGAAATTCGCCGCCCCGACCGCTATGTTTGGACTGACTGATATGGACTGACAACTGCTTCTCACTGATATTACTCTGCTGCTATGTGCTGCTAGCTTGATTTCTGCCCGAGCGGAAGTGTTGTTTTAACGGCGGGGAGAATGTAATGAAATTGTGTCTAAGTTGAACCCAGGTGTTATGCTGTCTCCGACCACTGAGAGGCTCCCATAAGAACTCAGACGGACATTGCTCCGACACATTCCTGTGACATTTAGATGATTATTTAGGAGCTTCAGCCAATGTATCAGTTGCGCGGCCGCGTCCGGCGCTTGGGAGTCCGCGCTGAAAACTGGAACTTGGATCAGCTTATGAGCCATGTCATTCTCGTTCAGGACGAAGAGAGGAAACTGAATTAATTGTTGTAAAAATCAAGTCTACACCATTGTCCCAATAGTAAGTTTAATTCAGTTTCGATCTCTGGCAACACCTGTAAGAAATCAACAAGCTTTGTTTCAGTATTCCGTAATCATAGAAGTAACAGTGGATTAGCAATTAGTGCAAGCAAGCCTTGAACATCCAGCAATACACACCATTCGAGTATACACTACCACACAGATTAAATGTCACAGGAATGTGGCGGAGCGATGTCCGTCCGAGTTCTTATGGGAGACTCTCAGTGGTCGGAGATAGCATAACACCTGGGTTCAACTTAGACACAATTTCATTACATATCTTATGGATAAAGTAGGGTTGGATAGCTATCCCCCGGATAAGGGTTGAATAAGATGTGTATAAACGTTTGATTGGTAGATGGCATGTCAATGTCCCACAATGCATTGCACTGTCTCATCCCCTTGCAATGCTATCATGGCGGCTGAAGTCAAACATACTGGAAAGAGGAAGGCAAACCTTAGGCCCACCGAACGGGATCTATTCTGTGTCTGGTGAAAGTAGATCATATAAAAGTCGTCTCATACCTGCTGTATCACATGCTGTAGCTGCGTCATCATGCTCGTACCTGCCGTATCAATCGTATCATCATGTCATCATGCTGGTACCCACCGTATCACCATGCTGGTACCTGCCATATCACCATGCTCATACCTTTGTCATCATGCTCGTACCTGCCGTATCATCATGCTCGTACCTGCCGTACCATTGTTGTAAGAAATCAAGATATACAACATTGTCCCAATGGTAGGTTTAATTCAGTTTTGATCTCTGGCAACACCTGTAAGAAATCATCAAGCATTGTATCAGTATTCTGTAATCATGGAAGTAGCAATCGATTAGCAATTAGAGCAAGCAAGCATGGATCATCTAGATATACGCACCATTCGAGTATACACTATCACACAGAATAAATGTCACAGGAATGTCCCAGAGCGATGTTCGTCCGAGTTCTTATAGAAGCCTCTCAGTGGTTGGAGACAGCATAACACCTGGGTTCAACTTAGACACAATTTCATTACATTCTCCCCGCCGTTAGAACTACACTTCCGCGACGGCACAAATCAAGCTAGCAGTACATAGCAGCAGAGTAATATCAGTGGGCGGCAGTTGCCAGTCCATAGCCGTCGGGGCAGCGAATTTCTCTCCCGGCGTGGGGCCGGTAACTACCGGATTCTACATCCCCAAGACGGGAGTCCCCCGCGTCAGAGTAGCCACCTAAATCGGGTGACGGCGGTGGCCCCACAGGGCCAGCCGGATCGGGTGCATGTAGCAGTGAGGAAGCCGGCAGATACTCCATAGGCGGATCATCGGGTGGATCAACGGGATCGTAAGCTGGTTCATCAACTTCCCCGCATGGGGCCAGGTGGCATACTGAGACCGTCGACTCCCTTCCATTGGGCAACAACACACGAGCGTGCTCGGGGTTAGCCTGGAGAACCTGCACCTTATCCACCAGTGAGTCATATTTACTCATGCGAACTGCACATTTGAGAAAAGCCGGTCCCGGCTCAGCAAGCCAACCCGGTAAAGGTCGGGTACTACCTGAATGCCTCGGGTAACGAAACATCCGTTCGTGGGGAGTTTGATGGGTAGCAGTACACAATAAAGTCCTGATCGAGCTTAATGCCCCGGGTAGTGACAAAGCCCATTTGTCTAGTCCGAGGCCACGGGACTTAGACTCAGAGTAATGGCCCTCCATATAATGCCATTAAAGTGTTCGACCTGTCCATTCGCCTGTGGCCTATATGGAGTTGTATAGCTAGAAGCAACATTATGCTGGAGCAAGAAGTTCCTCACATCCTGGGACAAGAACACCGTGCCACGATCGGTGTGCACATAGGCCGGATTCCCAAACATAGGAAACAAGATCTGCAGGCACCGGATAACCGTAGCAGCAGACATATATCCGCACCGGAAAGCAAAAGGGAATCTAGAGAACTCGTCAACGATCGTGAGGAGATAACGAGAATTACTCGAGGCCGGTGACGCCGGCAGTGGTCCTTTGAAATCCATCGCCAATCTCTCCCACGGCCTAGTGGCTTGGACTAGCGTGCCCATAGGAGGGTTGTAGAAGCGAGGTTTGAGTTCAGCGCATATGGAACATGTGCGACTGAGCTGACAAACATCCTCAACGGAATAGGGCAAGTTACGACTGCGCACGTAATGAGCGAAATGCATCACGCCAGGATGGCACGAGGTGTCATGAAGAACGCGCAGGTCCTCAAAAGAGGTGAGGCTCGCACACATCGCCGGCTGCGATAAAGCATCGGCAACAAGGTTATCCCGCCCTGGGCGATATTTCATTGTGTAGCAGAAATCGGCGAGCTCGATCCGCCAACGAGTGATTTTCTCATTCTTAATGTGTTGAGCATGCTGCGTGTCATACATAAATGCAACGCTCTTTTGATCTGTGATAATTTGGAAATATTGTCCAAGCAAATAGGGACGCCAACGCCTGATTGACTCGACAATGGCATATGCCTCCTTTTCGACTGACGAATGCCGCCGTTCCGCAGAGGAGACAGTCCTTGAAAAGAAGGCCACAGGGCGCCCCCCCTGAGAGAGTGTCGTAGCTATCGCATGATCCGACGCATCACTTTCCAAAACAAAGGATATATTTTCATCAATCGTCGACACAGCGGCGCCAGCGATGTTGGACTTAAGGCCAAGAAAAGCGGCCTTGGCAGCGAGACTCATGGGGAACGCATCGCAATCCACAAGTGGGCGGAGCTTCGTGGAAAAATTTTGAACCCACTTGGAATAATGAGCAAACAGCCCGAAAGCACGCTTCAATGAAGCACGATCGCAGGGCGGGGCCATGTCGAGCAAGGGTCGCAGACACTCCTTATCCAGAGCGACAGAGCCGTGGGTCACGGTGTACCCCAGGAGATCTATCGTGCGAGCAGAGTAGCGACATTTAGCCTCGTTCATAGTCAAGCGATACCTGTGCGCGACCTTGAGGAAGCGCTTCAGATTAGCATCATGATGTTCTTTGTCATACCCACAAACCGTGAGATGATCCAGATAAACAAAGACATTGGTTAAGTTCTCCTTAGAGATGAGGTCGTCCATAGCCCTTTGAAAATACGCAACCCCATTCGTGACCCCGAAAGGTAGCCGGGTGAACTGGTACAACCTCTGGCCTGATTCGAATGCAGTATAGATGCAATCCGCCGCGGAGATGGGGATCTGATGATACGCACTACGGAGATCGAGAATGCTATAGACCGAGTACTGTGCCACCTGTCGTACCAGGGAGTCCATTCCCGGGAGTGGGTAGGCATCCAATTGGGTAAACCGATTAATCGTCTGCGAATAGTCGATTACCATTCGTTTGCGAAGTGATTCGGTCCATACCACCAGAACTTGGGCCCGCCAAGGCGACCGACTAGGTTCTATGATACCTTCCTTTAGTAGCTGCGCAGTCTCTCCCGCAATGAATTGCGTGTCAGCTCGTGAGTAACGTCGCGATTTAACCGCAACATGTGTACAGTCTGAGGTCATATTGGGAAACAGCGACAGTGGTTCAATTTCCATCCCTGCAAGGGCACACACAGCAAGAGTATCAGTACCACCAAATTCCATTTCCAAGCGCCCATGTCGCCGGAGAAAATCATGTCCGAACAAAACTTCTGCACATAATGCTGGTAAGACCATTAAATGCACATCCGGAAACATTCGACCCTTAATGACAAGCTTCAGACGACATTCCCCCTTTGTGCTAAGCCATAGCCCTTAAGAAGCCATGAGGATTCTGCGTCTTGTCCCAAGAATCAGCCATCCATGTCTCCGTACAAGTCGAAAATCAACATAACTATCAGTGGATCCCGTGTCAATTAAAGCATTTGCAAAAATTCCTTCAATCATGAGTGGGATAATCGCACGTGACAGGCCAGGTGGCCCTGTAGATGTCGAATCGTCAAGATTAGGTGCTCGAGCCTCTCGTGTGGATCCGACGCCAGCTAATGTCTTTCGTGCCGTTGAATTTGCTTGTAGGCCAGTCGTGCCGCCTGCGGAGGGCGCTCGTGCCACGCGCGGAGTTTCAAAGCCAGCGTTCACCGATTGGTTGGCCGATCCCGGAAGTTGGCTGGGTTTTGAAAGAATTCCTGTCAAGGACGGTCGTGCCGCGTACTGAAGTGATTGAGCGAATTGTTTAGTCGGCGCGGCGAGTCTCATCAAGGTCGAGCTCTCAGCTCAGGGCCCAAGGAAAGGGGCGATCCCACTCAAGGTCGGGCGAGGCACGCCGTTCGTACCGCGGGCGCGGAGATAAGCACATTCAACGTCGAGCGAGCTCGCCGGCCTCGCGAAGCTCGACAAACTTTTGCAAAGTGGCCCGTCTTTGTGCACAAGTGACACTTTGCTTCCTAAGCCAGAAAAACTGACCTGAGATGGTTCCGGTTCCCGCAGAAATAGCACTTAGCTTTACTTCCTGGCTTGGGTCTGGCAGCAGCTGCCGCCATCAACCCCTGATCGCGATCCTCGAGTGTCTCTGTTGTCCCCAATTCCGGCGGAGGTGCAGATGCTGCATCCTTGAGCTCGGCGGTAGCTCTCTCCGGTCGTGTCTGTCGAGATATCCCCGCAGTGACATGGGCGTTCATACGTGCCGGATTGTTCCCGCGCTTCGGTGTACACGTGAGATAACCGAAGGGCTTCTTCTAGCGTCAGGTCGGGTTCTTCAAGTAGTTTTTGTCTGACGACTGGCGATCTTAGACCTGAGACGAAAGCATCGCGGACAAGGTCATCACAGACTTGTTCATGGGTGTGTACCGTAGGGGTGCTGTCCTTGGGGTACTCATTACAGTACCCCCGTAGGGGTACTCATTACAACCACCATGCTCGTACCTATGTTATCATGCTCGTACCTGCCATATCATCATGCTCGTACCTGCCGTATCACCATGCTCGTACCTATGTCATCATGCTTGTACCTGCCGTGCCATCATGCAGCGTGTGCCGACACTGCATTAAATTGCCATGATGAGTAATGAATATCGTTGTTTTCCACCAGTTCGCACCACACACTTATTTTCTCGCGCGATGACGTCATGACGCATGTGGATTGCTTATTTGATCGCAATTGAAGATATAGTTGCATGTCCACGCATGACACATTGGATCAACACGTTTGTACATTCGTACACGACATGGGACCAATACGTTTGTACATCTGTACATGAAACATTGGATCAACACGTTTGCACACACGTCCATACATGACACACTAGATCAACACATTTACATGTCCGTACATGACACACATGTTGTCCATGACATGTGTAAGTATACATGTATACGTGCCCAAAAGTTGTCATGACATGTATACGTGTCCACGTGTAAGGCCCATGGCACTGTAGTCAACCTCCCTGAACGTGGCCGCAAGAGAAATATTTGATCGTAGATTGCAGCGAAGGATTGTTCGAATGGTGGAGAAAGCACCTCAATCAACTGCCAAACAGATTCAAGCTGACCTTCAGACACAAGGTACAACCATCGGCCACTCAATGAAAGGGGGTTCTATGGAGAACACCACTTCTGAGAGAAAGACATAAGAAAGCCCGACTGCAGTTTGCCAAAACACACCTGAACAAGCTAAAACTGACTCTTGTGGTGAGGCAGTTGCCTTGAAACAACTTGCCTTTGCCTCTTGGAAGGCGAATCCAACTGAAGGCAATCTCAGTTCCTTCCACCAAGCTCGGAACAAGTGTGTGTTTCCCCTCAGGAGTGCCAGGAAGCACTATCATTCCATCTCAAGACCGAACTCTCTTATCTGTCTCCTTCCTCCAAATCCTGGTGGCGTCTGGTCAAATCCGTTTCTGGTGTTTGTTCCCCCTCCATCCCCTCCCTTACCTCAAATGGATACACAGTTGACACCGCAGGTGGCAAAGCCGAATGCCTCAACTCTGTGCCTCAACCCTCAACTCTGCTGCTCTTTCACACCCTCTCTCTGTTCCCTTCGCCCTCTCTTTTGCTCAAGGTCACCTGTCATCAGCTTAGAAATCAGCAAACATAACCGTTTTACACAAAAAGGTGCAAAAACAGATCTTTGCAACTACAGACCAATCAGCCTGCTCCCAATAATCAGCAAAGTAATGGAATCCATCATTGCTTCGGATATCAAATCCTTCCTCTTATCCAATGGCTTGATCTCCGATCATCAATTTTGTTTCAGACCAGGTCATTCTACTCTGGACATGTTGCTTCTGCTGTCTCAACAATGGATGGAGGTCCTCAATGTTAAACAGGAAGTCAGAGCTGTCTCCCTTGACATATCACGTGCCTTCGATACTGTCTGGCACCCCGCTCTGCTCACCAAACTCTCCTCCTATGGTATCCATGGACATCTCCACGCATGGCTTGCAGACTTCCTCTCTGGTCGTAGTCAACATGTGGCCCTGAATGGATTTCTCTGAGCTCCCCTTCCTGTTCAGGCTGGAGTTCCCCATGGCAGTGTTCTGGGCCCTGTGCTTTTTCTGGTCTTCATCAATGATCTCTCCGACTCTCTGGAAAATCCTCTCTATGTCTTTGCTGGTGACTCCACACTCTGCCGTTCCATTCCTCATCCCTCAGATCGGCATTCTGCAGCCTCCTCACTCTCTGCAGACCTGGACAAAATCACAGATTGGTCAAACAAGTGGAACTTGTCTTTCAATCCTGACAAATCTCACACTCTCACTTTGTCTCTCCGAAAAGACCAGCTGGACAACCCTCCCATCTACTTTCTGAACAATCCTCTCCAAGAAGTTCTGTCACTCAAGCTTTTGGATCTCACTATCTGCCATGATCTTCCCTGACAAAACCACATTTCCAAGCTGGCCTCCAAAGCCAGTCGCCGACTGGGCATCCTCCATCGAAAACTTCGCCAAATTTGTTATGCATAACAATCAATCATGTAAAACAATCGATAGGTGAAATTATTTAACTCACAAAATTGCTGTTTCCATGGAAACTATTGTTTAATCGGATTTCCCAAGTATTGTGCTATGTACGACATCCTACTTGTTTATTTTCTTTTCAATATAATAACATTGTGATCAATAATACGAGCTCTCCACGGCATCGAAGTTTGAGTGTTTTCCCGTTCTTGTCTTTGTCAAATTTCCACTGGTTATTTTGCTGTGTACGTGTTATTGTGTGTTTCTAGTTGGTGTTGGTTTGTGGGTCGTGCAAACTTGTGTGTAATTCATCGTTTTCTGGGTCGTACCTCGTGTGCGGCCTGGTGACTTGGGGCTTCCCTTCCCCCGTCGGTGTTTTTTCGGTTTGGGTTATTTCCTTCGCTGTATTGCTTGTTTCTTTTATTTTGTTTTCTCCCCCTCACCTCACCTCCCGAGACAAAGAATTCTATATTGATTCTTTCTCCTCCCGGACACGTGCTTGTTTGCTCTCCTCCTCGTCTCGGCTTGTGCCCCGCCCCCTGTATCTCGTTTTTCTTCCGCCTCTGCTCCTTCTTTCTCAAATCCACGTTCTTGCTTGGAGACTTTTCCCGGATTGTTTTTCATGGTTTTCATGGTTCTGTTTGGATATTGTTGGAATATGTTTAAACCGCAGCCGTGATGCTGACGCCCCCCTCCCCCCCCCCCCCAGAATTTACATGTTTTAAACGTTTCCCAGTGTGTACCCTGGTCAGAATAGGTACACCGTATCCCTGCGTGTCGTAAGAGATGACTAAGAGGGTTGGCGTCAGGAAGGGCATCCGGCCATAAAAACATTGCCTCAAAAAGAGAACCATGACAATTACAAGTACATATGGGCAGGGTGCAGCCCGAAGTGGAGATCGGTTTCTGAGGTTTGGGACATGGAATGTAGGGACAATGACAGGGAGATCAGGAGAAGTGGTGGAAGTATTGGTCAGAAGAAGAGTGGACATATGTTGTGTGCAAGAGACGAAATGGAAGGGAAGTGGTGTGAGAATGGTGAAGGGTAGGCAGGGACAGAAATACAAGTTTGTGTGGCAAGGGTGCCCAGAAGGCATGAATGGTGTTGGTGTCCTGTTTTCTGAGGAGTTTGTAGACAGTGTGATGAGTGTGACTAGAGTGAGTGATAGGTTGATGATGGTGAAAATGATGATTGGAAAGCTCTTGGTGAACGTCATCTCGGGATATGCTCCGCAGGTTGGTCGAAGCCATGAAGAGAAGGAAAAGTTCTGGTGTGCGATAGAGAAGCTGATGGAAAACGTGAAAGATGAGGAAGTTGTTGTGGTGGGAGGAGACCTGAATGGACATGTGGGAAGGAGTATGGATGGTTTTGAGGGAGTTCATGGGGGTTACGGATATGGTGTGAGAAGTGGAGAAGGTGAAAGGATTTTGGAGTTTGCTGATGGAGCTGATTTGTTGATTTGTAATACTCAGTTCCAGAAAGAGGATAATAAGCTTGTTACATACACGTCAGGTGGGTCGACGACAACCGTTGACTACCTGATGGTGCGTAGGCGAGATAGGGGGCATCTCCGGGACACAAAGGTGATCCCGGGGGAAGAGGCTGTTTCACAGCACCACTTGGTTGTCTGCGACATAAGGGTGAAAGGTGCGAGGAGAGCTCGGCGGGTGAAGTACCAACCGAGAATGAAGGTGTGGAGGTTGAAAGAGGTGACAGTAAGGGAGGCATTAAAAGAGAGGCTGAGTAGGGTCGAGGATGATGTGGTTGAGCTTGAAAGTGGTTGGATGTCAATGAAAGCTAGTCTGTTGGGAGCCGTTGGTGAGGTATGTGGATGGACAAAAGGACCACCGAGGCACTCGGAAACATGGTGGTGGGATGATGAAGTTGGAAAGAGGATTGACGAGAAGAGGAAGAAGTTCAAGGAGTGGCAGAAGGCGAAGGGTACGGGAGCAGAAACAGCAGAGCATGAAAGTTATAAGGCAGCTAAGAAGGCTGCAAAGAAAGAGGTAGCAAAGGCGCAGGAGGCATGTAGGAAAATGTTCGGAGAACGCTTGGATTCGGAAGAGGCTCAGAAAGCAGTACTCAGGATTGCAAAGCACATAGCGAAAGAGAGGTGTGATGTGATGGGGGTGAGTTGCTTGAAGGATGAAGTGGGACAAATCGTTGTCGACCCAGATGGAATTAAAGGAAGATGGAAAAGATATATGGAAATGCTGTTGAATACAGAGAATGAATGGGATGGCAACATAGACAGTAACCCAGTTTTAGGACCGGCAGAGAAGATAACTGAGAAGGAAGTTGAGGAAGCGATAAAAGCAATGAAGAGTGGAAAAGCGGGAGGGCCGACGGGAGTTTTGGGAGATATGTTGAAGGCAGCAGGAAGTTGGGGTGTGAACAGAATGACAGAGATCTGTAATCTGGTGGTGAAAGAAGGCCGCATTCCAGTGAATTGGGAACTGAGTGCCCTCATCCCTCTATACAAGGGGAAAGGTGACCCTCTGGAGTGTGGCTCGTACCGAGCGATAAAGTTATTGGAGCATGGAATGAAGGTATTGGAAAGGGTGTTGGAGAGGAGGATAAGGAAGAAAGTGAAGGTCGACGAAATGCAGTTTGGATTTATGCCAGGAAGAGGAATGACAGATGCGCTTTTCATTGTGAGGCAGTTGCAGGAGAAGTACATGGAGAAGAGGAAGAAGTTGTTTCTTGGGTTTGTTGATCTGGAGAAAGCATTCGATAGGGTTCCACGCAAAGTATTGACATGGGCAATGAGGTAGTTAGGAGTGGAGGAATGGTTGATCAGAGTAGTGATGGCAATGTACAAAAGAGCGCGCACAGCTGTAAGGACGAAGGACTGGAACAGTGGTGAGTTTGAGGTGAAGGTGGGAGTGCATCAGGGGTCGGTACTAAGTCCACTACTATTTGTAGCTGTGATGGAGGTGCTGGCTCAGAACGTAAAGGAGGGTTTACCATGGGAGTTGTTGTATGCAGATGATCTGGTGTTGATTGCGGAGAGTATGGATGGACTGAAGGAAAAGATGAACAAGTGGAAGGAATGTATAGAGACAAAAGGTCTGAAGGTGAATATCGGAAAGACGAAGGTGATGGCAAGTGGTAAAGCATGTGGTGAGGTGGAAAAAAGTGGGAAGTGGCCGTGTGCTGTGTGCAGGAAGGGTGTCGGAGTGAACTCCATTCAATGTACAATGTGCGCTGAGTGGGTTCATCAAAAATGTAGTGGTCTGAGAGGGTCATTTACCAGTGTGGCAGCTACATTCAAATGTAAGGTGTGCACAGAGGGAGCTGCAGATGGAGGAAATGTTGAGTTGGATCTTGGAGACGGCGTGAAGCTGGAAGGTGTGAAAACATTTTGCTACCTTGGAGACATGCTGAATGGAGAAGGTGGATCAGACTCAGCAACGGTTGCTCGAGTGAGATGTGCATGGAAGAAGTTTTGGGAACTGAGTGGCGTGCTGATGAGGAGGAGAGTGTCGCTGAAGCTGAAGGGAAAGGTGTATGCTGCATGTGTGAGAAGTGTTATGATTTATGGGAGCGAGACATGGGTAATGAACGTAGAGCAGCAACAAAGGCTGGAAAGGGTGGAAATGCGAATGGTTCGATGGATGTGGGGAGTATCGTTGAGAGAGAGGAAGACAAATGATGAATTGCGAAAGATGATGGGAATATTGCCTGTGATTGATGCTGTGAAGAGGATCAGGTTGAGATGGTTTGGTCATGTGTTGAGGAAGGATGAAAGTGACTGGTTGAGAAGAGTGATGGAAGTTAATGTAGAAGGAAGTAGAGGACGGGGAAGACCGAGAAAGACTTGGCTAAAGATGGTGGAAGAAGAAATGCGGGCAAGGGGCTTAACAAGGAGAGATGCAGAAAATAGGGCAAGATGGAGAAGATTGTCATGGGGACCGCAAGGCTAACCCCCGCTCTAGCAGGGGAAATGGCCTTAAAATGCATGTTGTTGTTGTTGTTGTGAGAATGATTTTGATTAATCATTGTTCAGCCTGGAAATGTTCGTTTTAGGCCATAATAGACATTTGATTAAAATAATGATGAAGGCTTGCATTGCGTGCTCTACTATAATTGTATTAAAATGTATTGTGACCCACAAAGTGTGTTTTTTGCAGATTATGACCATGACTTCTGTCCCGTTAACGTTATATTGCACAGAAAGCAAAACCCAGGTACGTACCATATTCGTAGTAAATGGGTAATGACAACACAATGAAATAAAAATGGTGTTTTCTATATCTTTGTGATCTGAGTATTTCCATGACGTTCGTTGGCATGATGGGGGGGGGGGGGGGGGGGGGGGGGGGAGGAACTCGAATTTCAATTCTCGTTCATGGATTTCTTCATTGTGATGTGTCTTTGTTCTGAAATTAATTACAGTCCAAAATAAAAGTCATGGAACAAACATGATTTTCATTGAGAATATCTCAGCCTTGTCCGACAGTGTGGTGTAGCTGTGGCACACTTTCCTCCGAGCTGTCACGTCTTGGTTTCGATTGTCGACCCGATTATAAACTGCCAGATTGGTGCTTGGCATGCAAGGCTTTGTTTGCATCAATGAGTATGGCGTCCCTTTGCTGATGTTGAACCGGGCACCCTTCTTTTAGCATTTACTGCTGGGAGTTGCTGATCCGTGCTATTCCATGGAATGCATGGCTTGATTAACTGTTTCTGCTTCACACCCTTCCTTCACACACACACACACACACACACACACACACACTTTGTGCAAATTAACCCACAACGGCCAATCCCCTCCCCTCCCCCCTCTAAAATGATTGTGTGTGTGCATGTGTTTAGAAGTTCTTTCACTAGTTTTGAAATATCGAAGTAAAAAGGACCTACTTTGTAAAAAAAAAATATATATATGTATGTATACGTTTGATTTCCTTTCGTACCACCTGTTCTTACCATCATTCCACTTGTTTAAAAAACTGAGTTTGCCATTATTACCCTCGCCAGAGGAGAGGGTATTGCATTTGAGGCAGTTTGTTTGTTTGTCTGTCTGTCTGTCTGTCTGTTTGTTTGTTTGACTGCACAGAATAAATTTGATTCTCTCTGCAACCGTTGGTCCGATTGACAGGAAATTTTCACCATAGGTGCAACTCCACTTGTATACTTTTTTAATGAAAATTATGACGTCATAGGTTACGTGGTATAGGTGCCATCTTGGAAAAACCGAAAAACTTTGCACCTCCATATCTCCGAAAGCACTGCATAGAAAAAAAATTGAGACATGGCTCATTGTAAAGAATTCTCCATGTAGAACAACATATCTTAATGATGATGTCATAGGTGCCTCCATTATGACGTCATAATTTGGCAAGTACAAAACTTCATCTGATCAAGATGAAATTTCTTAAGCATCATCGAGGGATAAATTGGTGGAGAAAATAATAATGATGACGTCATCGGTCACGTGGTTCGGCCGCCATATTTGTTTTAACACAAAGGCCTTTAAAAACCACTGAAAACACGTCCTGGCGAGGGTCGGCAATCTCTGATTACTCTTTCTAGTTCTAAATGCAGACAGGAAGGTGGGACAATGACTTTGTTATTCTTTCCAATCCATCACAGTATGCGTCTATTTCCGTGTTGGATGTGAATGATTTCCCACCGATTTTCGACGAACATTCACTATCACGCATTCCTGTGTCAGAGGTGAGGCTTGCACGAATGCTATTTTCAGTTTTGATACATTTAGATTACCATGAATTGATGAATTCTAACTTTTCTAATGATGGGACATGTCTATAATGTGTCCATCAAAATTTTCTTTTTTACACTTACGCACACACACACACACACACACACACACACACACACACACACACATGCATACGCGCACAGACACGCACACACACACACGCATACACACACACACACACACACACACACACACACACATGCATACGCACACACACGCACACACGCACACACATGCACGCACACGCACACACACGCATACATACACACACACACACACACACACACACACATGCATACACGCACACACGCACACACACGCTCACACACGCACACACAAGATTGAGTCCATCAAAATATGGTATAAAAATATATTATGGCAAATTATTTTGGCATTGCTGTTTTACAGATACACCGTTTCCTTTATTTTCATAAATGTCAACACCCAAACCATATTTTATACCTAATGAATTTGAAAGGAGGTGGACTTGGGGGTGGGGGCAGGGTGGTTAACAGGAGTGGGAAAATCATGGTTTCAGATGGGGATGATCTGAGATGGTGGTGAACAGCTGTCTTGAAGACCTGAAGGGAAGAATAATATCTACAGACTTGGCATTTAATATGGAATATATTTTTTTCCTTGACTTGGGTTTACTTTCTTAACTCAGTATATCAATCTGGTGAGTTTCTTTTACACTTTGGTGATTTATTTGTTAAAAGAACCATGTCACTGATTGTCTGTCGCAGCAAGAAGTCAACAACAGGATTATATCACAGGTGGCGTGGCAAAATGTACGGACAGGTGCATTTGATTATTGGCTTCACAGTCGGGTATACAAGGGTTGTTGCGTTCTGTATTAGTGGAAAACAACTGCTGCACGTCTCCAAAAGTTATTGCCGCTTCCTCTGGAGATGGTCCGTCAACTCGACAATGCTGTTTGTCATGGAGTGGTGGCTTTACGAAATTACGGCATGAAACAGTGTGCTATTGCTCGGCAGTATGGCATCACTCAAGGTCAGGTGTCAAAGATCCTGAAACGAAATGCTCAGAGGGGTGTCCCTACTCCAATACCGAGGCCAGGACGTCCCCGCAGAACCACAAGGAGGGATGATCGCCAGCTGCACCGGTTAGTCCGCAATGGCCGTACCAAGTCAGCTAATCGGCTTAGGGCTGAGTGGCAGCAACTGACAAATGTGCCTGTATCCAGAAGGCTAGTCAACCAACGACTGGTTCAAGCAGGCTATCGTGCCAGGCGTCCCCTGGGAAAGCCACGCCTGACCTGACAACACCGCCAGCACCGATTGCAGTGGGCCAGAGAGCACCGTCAATGGCAGCCAGGACACTGGAATCACGTGATCTTCAGTGACGAGTCTAGATTTCTGGTCTATCGTCAAGATGGCCGCGTCCGAGTGCGCAGACAAGTGCATGAAGCCTACGTCAAAGATTGTATAGTGCCAAGAGTCCAAGCTGGAGGTGGTGGGGTGACCGTTTGGGCTGCTTTTCATGCAGGCGGCAAAACGGACCTGGTTGTTCTGAATGGAAACCTGAACCAGTTCAAGTACAGGGCCATTCTGGAAGAAACATTGCTTCCATTTGCTCGTGCAGCCTTTCGAGGAAACTATGTCTTCCAAGATGACAATGCATGGCCTCATCGTGCTCGCATGATCCGAACACTTTCTTGCTGACCGTGGTGTAGAGCATATGGAGTGGCCTGCCATGTCCCCGGATATGAATCCGATAGAGAACTTGTGGGCAGAATTAACGCGTCAAATCGACCACTTGGACCAGCAGCCGACCTCTGTGTGTGAATTGCAGCAGGCTATTGTCATTGCATGGCAAGCGATTCCTGTCCAAAACTTGGCAAATCTCGTGAACAGCATGCCTCAACGTGTACGTGCTCTCCTGAATGCTCGTGGGGGTTACACGAAGTACTGAACTGTAATTTTACTGTCCGTAATCCCAGTCGTAATTTAACTTTTGTTTTTGTTAAAAAAATTTTTTGGCTAATGTGCAAAATAAAGAGATACTTCTGGAAAACGTACAGAAGTTTAACACAGTACTGTCCATGAATTGAGTTCGATATCAGTTTACATCACTTTCAAGGATCAATTTATTTGTTTCGAAATGTCAAATGTGGTTTTTGTTTCTTTTAAAGGTCACATTAACAAAATCTAGAATAATTTCAACATAATTCCAATGAACTTTTGGTTCTAAGACATCTTGAAAAGTAAGTTCGCCCCCACAAAAAAAATAATTCCATATTAAATGCCAAGTCTGTATGTTATAGATTCTGTCTGTCTGTCTGTCTGTCTGGGGGTGTGGCTTACTCCGTTTGCAGAGTAGCTTCACCCATTCTTGGAGAGGCTTCATGTAAACAAATATCCACCATTTTATTAACTCGAATAGCTTTGAGGCCTGTTTCGTTAGGCCCATGCTGTCTTTCTCTCTCACACAGGTTTATTTCAACTCAAATTCGATATATCATTTCATTTGTAACAGTCGCTAACATAGTTTTAGACTCGGTTGAAGACAATCCCATGAAAGTTTCCGTTTATAGAACGAAATGATTTCTCAAAGGCCTGTAAAATAAAGCCCATTCCTTGATTCACCCTCACGATTTTATCTCGAATTCACCATCTGATTTAATTTTTATCGATGGTTTTAGACTTGGTGTCAGAAATAATTGAGAACATTCACGCACACACGGGAAAATGCCGAGATATATTTTTTTTTAATCGCGGCACGGTTGGTTATACACCGCCTAAAATAACAGACGGGAAAATGGCAAGATACGTATATTAAAAATTCGTGGCGGACTTTTCCATTTGATGACAATCGTCACGATTAAATATTTAATTTATACGTTGTCACAATAATGTGGAGAGAGGGGCAAAGCTTCGTTCACGTATCGCCACAGACGGGAAATTGCCGACAGATATTTCTTAGTTATTATTTCATTCATCATTATTATACGGAAGTAAAGGTAATCCTGTTTAAACTGGCATTTATTCCAGCGAGGGGATGGAGAGGAGCGAGGGGTAGGAGAGGAGCGAGGGGTTGGAGAGGAGCGGGGGTTTGAGAGGAGCGAGGGGTTGGAGAGGTGTGTGTGTGTGTGTGTGTGTGTGTGTGTGTGTGTGTGTGTGTGTGTGTGTGTGTGTATGTATATATATATATATATGTGTGTGTGTGTGTGTGTGTGTGTGTGTGTGTGTGTGTGTGTGTGTGTGCATGTGTGTATGTATGTGTGTGTGTGTGTGTGTATGTGTGTATGTATGTACATGTATGTGTGTGTGTGTGTGTGTGTATGTATGTGTGTGTGTGTGTGTGTGTGTGTCTGTGAATAAGAGAGAGAGACAGAATTGTGAGGAACAGAAATGAAAAAACGAGATGTGTTTGTGTGTATGTGTATATGTGTGTGTGTGTTTGTGTGTGCGTGCGTGCGTGTATGTATGTGTGTGTGTATATATATATGTGTGTGTGTGTGTGTGTGTGTGTGTGTGTGTGTGTGTGTGTGTGTGTGAATAAGAGAGCGACAGAATTGTGAGGAACAGAAATGAAAAAACGAGATGTGTTGTGTGTGTGTGTGTGTGTGTGTGTGTGTGTGTGTGTGTGTATATATCTGTATGGGTGTGTGTGTGTGTGTGTGTGTGTGTGTGTGTGTGTGTGTGTGTGTGTGTGTGTGTGTGTGTGTGTGTGTGTGTGTATGTGTGTATGTGTGTATGTGTGTGTGGCTGTGCACGCACATGCATTCACATGTTATCAGAAGTAAATACATTGTGTAGATTACATCATTTGTGCATCTGATAAATTGCCAGTAACCATTTTGTGAAACTGAATGTGCAGGTGCAGCATCTAGCTCAATATGTCGAAATGGCACACACGTCCATGCCCGTGGGATTCCCACGGGTGACCCCACTAGTTGAAAATAATGTCCAAGCTGATTCCACAGGCAGGGCAAAAAAGAGGAACAAATGAGTGGAAGTGAGTAGTGATCCTGGATTTTGGAAGTTTCACCAGAAGGAGGTTGATTGTTGCCCATGTGCACCCTGCAGGAACCGAGGTGGGACAAATCACAGAAAGAACATAAGTGCAAGATCAGAAAGGAGGAGTTGCCAGAAAGTCCTTCCAAAGAGATATGGAGAAAGAGATAGAGAGAGAGAGATGGAGAGTCATATTCAAAGTGTTTGACCAGCTTGTGATTTCTTTTTTAATGTCTAAAGACAGGAAAGAGGCTCCTTCCTGCCTGTGTGAAGGATGAGGGATGTCATGGCACAGGGTAGAGTTATCAACAGATAGATAAAGAGGATTTTCCAGAATCAGGAATGAATGATCGTTTTAAGGCCATTTTTCCCTGCTAGAGCGGGGGTTAGCCTTGCGGGCCCCTTGACAATCATGGTTCCCTGTTTGAGGCAATGTTTTTTTATGGCCGGATGCCCTTCCTGACACCAACGCCAAGGATGCCCTTCCAGAGTCAGAGAGATCATTGATAAAGATTAGGAATAGTATGGGGCCTAGAACACTCCAGCCTTAACAGGGAGAGCAGATTAAAGATTCCGTTGAGAGCCACACGTTGGATACGAGAGTGGAGGAAATCAGTAAGGCATGTGTAGAGTTAGCGATGCCATCGGCAGAGAGTTTGGAGACTCCAAATGATGATCTGAGATGAGGTTGTTGGAGAGTAGGAAGGATTTCATGTCCACTGTGTTGATGGATTCCATGACCTTGCTGATGATTGGAAGTAAGCTAATAGTTCTGTAGTTCAGGGGATCCGTTTTTGCACCTTTTTACGTAGTGCAGTGATGTTGGCTGATTTCCAAGCAGAGGGAAGATGACCTTGGGCAAATTACAGGGTGAAAAGAGCAGAGAAAGGATGTGCAAGAGCAGCAGTGCAGGTTTGTAAGACACGTGAGCTGATGCCCTCCAGTTGCAGAGTTAGAGTCAGGGTTGCTACAAACTTCTCCACCTTCTCAAGTGCAAAAGACATAGTCCAGGAGCAGTTCGGTACGACAGTGTAGGATGGCTACAGAGAGAGAGAGGGGTTGGGGATAGAAGAGATGGAAGCAAACACAGAATTGAGGCAAACGAATTGAGGAAGCAAACACTTCTCATGAGCAGAGTCAGCTGTGGTGCCCTTGGCTACGTGGTATGGGTGTGGTATGGGTGCACCCTTGGCTCTAATAGGTGGTATTTCCCCCTTTGGCAGAAACAACCTCAAGTAGGTATTTCTTATAACTGTCTACCAGTCTCTGACATCGACTGGGAGAAATATTTGCCCACTCCTCCATGCAGAATTCTTTCAGCTGTGCGATGTTTGAGGGGTTTCTTGCATGCACAGCTCGTTTCAAATCCCCCCACAACATCTCGATGGGATTTAGATCCGGGCTTTGACTTGGCCATTCCAGAACCCTCCATTTCTTTCTTTTCAGCCATTCCTTGGTGGATTTACTGGTATGTTTAGGGTCATTGTTATGTTACAAGGTCCTTCTTCGGTTGAGCTTCAACTTTTTGACAGATGGCCTCACATTATCCTCAAGCACCCTCTGGTACAATGAATAATTCATAGTGGAATCTATGATGGTGAGCTGCCCAGGCCCTGATGCAGCAAAGCTGCCCCAAACCATAATATTTCCACCACCATGCTTTGCAGTTGGTATCAGGTTCTTGTGGTCAAATGCTGTCTTTGATTTTTGCCAAACATGTCTTCTGGTACTGTGGCCAAATAGCTCTACCTTTGACTCATCTGTGCAGAGCACATTGTTCCAGAAGTGCTGGTCTTTGCCGAGGTGTTCATTGGCAAACTTTAGTCTTCCCCTGATGTTCTTTCTGGACAGCAAAGGTTTCCTCCTGGCACACCTCCCATGTAGATCAAATTTGTGCAGCCTCTTTCTAATGGTAGACTCGTGCACTTTGACATCAACAGTGGCAAGAGCTACCTGTAGGTCCCGTGATGACATTCTGGGGTTCTTAGAGACTTCTTTCAGCATCTTGCGGTCTGCTCACGGGCTGAACTTGCTGGGGCGGCCTGGCCTGAACAAGTTGGCAGTTGTTTGGAATCTTCTCCACTTGTAGATGATCTTCCGGACAGTCGAATGATTGATTTCAAATTGTTTGGAGATCTTTTTAAATCCCTTCCCAGACTCGTAGGCATCTATAACCTTCTTTCTGAAGGCCTCAGAGAGCTCTTTTGATCTAGGCATGGTGATGCCGCACACTTCAACAACAAAGAGTAAACCAAACGAAATGTCTGAGGTTTAAATAAGACAGGTTCCTCCAACATCCTCTCTAACGATGTTCTAATCATTTGCACCTGAACTGGTGCACCTGATTCTAATTTTAGGTATTTGAAGTAGTGATAAATGTAGGGGTGTACTTACTTTTTCCACATGCGAAATTTGCATTTATGTCAATTTAAATTATACAATGGACTACAAAATGTAAATGTTTCATGATATTTGTTATCGTATATCACCTTTATCTATCAATATTGTTGAAATAAAGATCAAATAGCTGTATGTTGAAATATGTTGAAAAAGGCAAAACTTTACATGGGGTGTACTTACTTTTTCACGTGACTGTAGTTGTGTCCTGCCTAGAGTGGGCGTATTACGCCCATTGTGGGCGGAGCGACGCCCGAAAAAGATGTCTTTTTAGGGGGTAATCGAGTTCAAGCTACATCTTCTCCGAGGGGTTTGGTGGAATCTGACAGGGGTTTCAGTATTTGGTTCGGCCAATGTCATGTGTCTAGCCCCACGGAGCTCGATTTTTCATTTTCGCCCCAAGGTCAAGGTCACAAGGTCATGAAATTTAGAAAAGTTGATTTTTGATGGTTTTATTACATTGTTCGCTTCCTAATAGGGTGAAATGTCGTACATGATCTTATATTATCACATACATCATGAAATACAAGTTTTCCAACAAATTTCAGAATCTTCGACCTGTGAAGGTCACAAAGGTCAAATTTTCAAAGTTGTCGGAATCGAACCGAATTTTCGGTATTGTGTAGCTAACTAACCTCATAACTGATTATACATTATTTTCTATCTCATTTCAAGGTCAGTAACCTTCGTTTTGACATTTGAAGGTCACAAAGGTCAAATTTTCAAAGTTGTCGGAATCGAACCGAATTTTCGGTATTGTGTAGCTAACTAACCTCATAACTGATTATACATTATTTTCTATCTCATTTCAAGGTCAGTAACCTTCGTTTTGACATTTGAAGGTCACAAAGGTCAAATTTTCAAAGTTGTCAGAATCGAACCGAATTTTCGGTATTGTGTAGCTAACTAACCTCATAACTGATTATACATTATTTTCGATCTCATTTCAAGGTCAGTAACCTTCGTTTTGACATTTGAAGGTCACAAAGGTCAAATTTTCAAAGTTGTCGGAATCGAACCGAATTTTCGGTATTGTGTAGCTAACTAACCTCATAACTGATTATACATTATTTTCTATCTCATTTCAAGGTCAGTAACCTTCGTTTTGACATTTCCAGGCCAGCACCACATGCAATTACGTACAGATGGCTCTTAAAGGCCTGCGCATGCAGCGCATTGGGATCCTTTGTAAATAGGCATGTACACCGCATGTCAGGGGCCGACACCTGCCACGACACCTGGTCGACACCCGACCCCCCAGTCCGGGCCTGTTTCGGTTATAGTCCGTCCTTTGTCATTGAATACCGCTCGCTCGTGAACCATCGTCCTCTCCTGACTTTTCTGAATTTGCATTCATTATTATGTACCTTTTGCAAACAAAGGTCCTGCCCGGTCAAATGTGAAGCGTCCTCACAATTTATTATCTTCGTAATTCTGTTCAACTTAGTCATTTGTTTCCGCACCATATTTTTATGTATCCATCGTCCACCATTTGCTTTAAAGTTTGGTCTTGGCTTAACAGTTAGTGTGGCTGACTTGGGATCCTCGGGTCCTGAGTTCAAATCCTGATCAGCCGTTGAATTTAACACTGGGTGGGGTTGAAATTAATAATATTAATACCATTAACAATAGGAATTATTGATACTACCTGCAGTCCTGTGCTGTATACGAAAAAAGACCATTTGTTTTAATTGCGTGTTCATCCATATATCCATGTTGCTTATTTATCTTTCGCCAGTTTGAACGACCTGATAAAACAGTTGGTACCTTCATTGTTTCTGATGCTGATTGGAACCGATCTGCACATTTTGACTTCTCCCTCGAAGGATTCCTGGTAAGCAATACATTGGCGATGCCCACACTTTATTTTTCAACAAACATTGTCATGTAATCAAACCTTTAAACATGTAAAAGCTTTTCTACCCATCCTTTGCCTCCAGTCTTTCCAAGCTCATCACCTACAATTTTCTTTCCTGAATCTTCAATTTCCCATTTTCCAACTTCTTACATTGTAATTGAGAACATTTTTCTTGCTTTATATAGATTGTTCAATTGTACTCTTCCCTCCAAGGCCTCAATTAGGTGGTGCACCACCATCTCATGTCGTCACCATGATTCCTATCCATAATATTTTCTACCCCATTTAACCCAACCCTTTTACTTCACGTTACTGTGTTTCCTCACTGCCTCTCATCTCTTTTCTCTTTTCTCGTTTGTTCTTCCCCTTGCTGTCTGTGTCCAACTGACCCCACTGTCAGTACATTTGCATTTTACCCTGGGTCTCATCATTCCTCCATGAGACGAAATTGTGTATACAAAAACACTCTCAGTAAATTTCACACAATTCATTTATTCTGAGTCATCATCAAAAATCCTCGAGATTTCTACCTATATTCTTTGTTTTTTTTCTTATCCTCAGGCCAAAAATTACTTAAAGGTAGACGGATCTACTGAGGCAAGTATCAAGATCATGAAATTATTTGATTATGAGCTTCTTCAGCATGAAGATTTGACCGTCCGACTGATTGCAAAGGTGAGGATGGGTGTTGTGACTAAATAGTAAATTATGAGTGCACTAAATGATATCGGTCTCTGGTTAAAAAGCACAGATTGACCCATTAATAAATTGACCCAGGCCATGAGTCAAGTTCAAGATTAAGAACATTAGGTTATATTGCACTATAGTCTGATGTTGTTGTGTTCTTAACTGAAGATTTCAATTCAATAACCCTTTAGCTCAAATGTGGGCTAAAATTATATGAAAATGAAGTCCATGTGTGCGTCTTACATAAAGATCATATGATTTCTCATGTGATGTCATAAAACAAATGTTGTGATAGTCCCATCAGATGTGACCAGCCAACTGGATAAATAGTTTTATGGGACACAGCTCAGGGAATCGAAGCAATATTCTCACCACCTTGGTGATAATTTCACCATCTCTCAGAAAATCCTGTCTCCAAAGTTGCTAGATTTAAGAAATTCTCCTGAATTATATTGTTGTGTGACTACCCTGCTGTGAACACCACAGGGCGACACGGATGACCAAATGAGCTTTAAACTCCAAGGCGTTCAATCCAAAAATGACGGTATTCTTTACACGCGAGGGAAAGGAGGATGACAAACTTACCTGGGCGGCTTCCACCCTATGACCTCGCACCTGGATAATCAATCAACTCAAACGACACAGAATTCAATGTACAAAAATACCGGCTTTATTGAAGAAATTCCGGTAACCAAATGATGCACGATAAAATAAAGTCCTAACTGGAGCGCCCCCACACAGACGCAAATACAAACAATGGGAAAAATAACTGTGAAAATAAATGCGTTAATTTGTGTGTACTTAGCTCCGAGTCGCTCTTGAACCCTGTCAGGAATCGTAACCGGCCGTCACTGGCTTCCACGTCCTTGCTCGCGAAACCGCAGGCTGCACTGCCCGTGGCGCACGAACTAGGCCTCGCCACATGGTCCGCTCACTCTGGGCTCCGTGCGCGAAGTGAACAGCCCGCATCCGCTCGGTCGCTCCAGCCACGCTTGTCCTCACGATCTCGTTCACCAACACCAAAGACAGTTTTCACCAAACTTGGTATGATTATATATTATGATGCAAAGATAAACTGATTCGATTTTGGGATCAAGAGGTCAAAGATCAGAGGTCGTGTTAAGTTACAATTATTTAGTTACCGCGATAACAGCTGAAGGGATCGAAGTCAAACTTGGCACAGGTAAGTATAATGATGAAACGATGAACTGATTACATTTGGGGGTCAAAAGGTCAAAGGTCAGAGGTCATGTTAAGTGAAATCTATGTTGCCATGCCAACTTGTGAACAAGTGATGGGATTCTGAACAAATTTGGTATAAGTATCTATGATGCAAAGATTAACTGATTGGATTATGGCATTAAGAGGTCAAAGGTCACAGGTCATGTCAGGTAAAAATGTGATAACTTGAGAACAGCTGAAGGGATTTATATTCAACTTAGTACAAGTATTTACAATGATGTAAAAATGAACTGATTATATTATGGGGTCACTAGGCCAAAGGTCAGGTCCTGTTAAGTAAAAAATCTGTTAATATTCTAACTTGTGAATCGGTGATGGGATTTCGACCAAACTTGGTATAACTATATATTTTGATGCAAAGATTAACTGATTGTATTTTGGCATCAAAGGTGTGAGGAGTGAGGTTTTTGATGTTGTGATTTTGGTGAGGTCAGAGGTCATGTTAGGTAAAAATGTGATAATGACGGAGGCATATCAGTCGACGTCGTGACGTCACAGAGTGTCGTTCTTGGTTTGCCTTGGTTAAAGGTGCGCATTTGTTGTTGCGACAAGCTTTACGGTGTGCTTTGTTCTTGAAGTTCGAGTACATGTGTTTATCTTTATCACAATGTTTCATCAGCTCCTTTGTACCTAACATATATAGAAACTAGCAGAAGTACCTGGCATTGCCGGGTGGGGGAGGAGGAGGGGAGGGGGAAGAGGAGGGGAGGGGAACGGGGGGGGAGGGGGGAGGGGGAAGGGGGGGAGGAGGAGGGGAGGGGGAAGAGGAGGGGAGGGGAACATGGGGGAGGTGGAAAGGGGGGAGGGGGAGGGGAAGGGGGGAGGGGAGGGTGTGGGGGTGCCTGGGGGAAGAAGGGCCCCTCCCCCCCGTTCCCCTCCTCTTCCCCCTCCCCTCCTCCTCCCCCTTAACACCAGGGGGGTTGACTCTGCCTGTCATCCTACCGAGGTCGGCAAATTGAGTACCAGTTCACTGGTAATTCCCTGTGTGCCGCAAGAGGCGCCTAACAGGGTTGGCGGCACGAACCCGGAAGTCGGAACTCATTGTCGTCAAATAAATGTAGCATGTATGTTTCACTCTCTGTCACATGCCGTTGGTCCCATGTCAATCGGATGAAGTTGAAAAATTAACATTACGAAGTTTCTCTGGGACGTACTGATTCCGAATAATGAAGTTGAAAAATTCACGTTCCGAAATACGCTAATTACGCTAACAGAAGCGCTGGCGCTGCGAAGCGCTAGAGGGAGCGCTGCGCTCCCTCCCTTCGATTCCCTCCCTCTTCTGCTAGCGCTTCTGCGCTAATACGCTTATTTTAAAACCCGAAGTTTTTTAAAATTTAAGGTGTGCTGTAGTTGCTCTGAGACGTACTGATTCCGAATATGCCTTTGGTTTTTCTCTGCGATGAGTAGTTCTCGAGTTATAAGAGGACAAACAAACAAACTTACTTTACTGCTTTATATATATAGATAGCCTTTCTTATTTTACAAACACGTGCCAAAGACTGATGCTTTGAATGCTGAGCTTAAACACTTCGCCTTAACGGTTGTTGTCTTTGGTAATTTACAGGGAGATTTGAAAGAGACATATTTATGTTATTGAATTAAATTTGCCATCATTAATGATCTACTCCTGATTTGGTTGTTGCCATTAAACTTATACAGTGATGAGTTTTCTTTTCTTTTCTACACGTCTACCTTCTTTTTTTCCCCAGGATCGATGCAACCACCCGTGCATTGCAAATTATCCAATTAAAACATCAAGTTTCACTTTCACTATTGACATCAAACAAGAAGATACCCTTCCACCAATATTTCTGCCCCCTCATTGCATTCATTTTGATGTCGATGGTGAAACCCAACTTGCCTGTGCAAATGCAATGTACGATGGTATGGCCATTCATAATACGGTGAGTTCTGTGTACATCTGGATTTGGGGTGAGATTTTATTATCAATATTTTTGGGATGAATATTTTGATTTTGAAAAATAAAATAAGATTTTGGGATGTCGATGCAGTAGATTTTGGATTTTTTTTGGAGATGTAGATTTTGGGAAACCAAAGGAGGAGCAAGATGAATGGTGATTTGATCTCTTAATCCTCTGATTAAAGTCAACAATAATGATTCTAAAAGCATACATTTCTCTGTTTTTCTTGCAGACAACGATCAACATGATAAATCATATCACAGCAAAAGATGGAGATGAGCAGCTGAACGCATCAATAGCTTATCAGATTGTAGGCGGTGAGCTGCCTTGGTTCTTATTGACTCACTCACTGATTTTATGCTGACTGCATTGGGAAGCAAGTGTTAACGTTGTGTCAGACAGAGCAAAAGAGCTTTGCCCTCGTTTGTTCCGATGAAGCGTTAACGCCTGAAACGTCAGCTTATCCTTGCTTCCCATGGTGATTAGCGTATCTCGATCAACGTTATTTTGACGTCATACATTATTTACTGACCAACGAGAAAATCGAGAGGCAAATTTACCTGAAAAAAAGTGAACTCAAGAAGAGGAAATATAGGGTTGGAACGAAGAGATGAGTAAATTATTTCAATTAATTAAAAGTGACAGGTTGAAGGGGGGATCGTTTGCAGAAGGAAAACAAGATTTCAAAATCATAAATATCCTGCAGACACTGTATTTGTCACAGATGTTATGTGAGATTGTATACCAACGAGGGTGGTGGAAATAAAGACAACAGAACATTAAAAAGGAGAATTTCACATGCACATAGAAAATAAAAGTATGGACTATTGCTGATGGAAAGTCTACACCCCCTTTCAAAATTTTCATCTTTTGTTGCCTTATGCTTATAGCCTGAAATTAAAATGCGTTAAATCAGACTTTTCCACCTTTATTTACACATTTTAACCCACAACTTCCAAGTGAAAAACACATTCTACAAATTTCTGAAAATTAAGTAAAAATACAAAACAATAATATTTTGGTTGGATAAGTGTCCACCCCCTTCACACAGCCGGAGAGGAGTCGGTAGAAGACGGAAAGACCACCAACCTGCCTGCGGTGAGTGAGTGAAAGGCCCTCGGAGTTAGCTTCATCGCGGGAGATTCCAATGATTCTGAAAGATTTGGTTTCAACAGCGTGAAGCCGAGCTTGGTGTGATGCAGGAGCACCAGCCCAGAGGGGAGAGCAGTATTCCATTGAGCTGCGGATTAAAGTCTTGTATGTGGTGAGGAGCTCAGGTGTACCAAGGAAGGACTTCACACGACGGAGGATGCCCAGTCGGCGACTGACTTTGGAGGCCAGATTGGAAATGTTGTATTCCCAGGAAAGATCATGGCAGATAGTGAGACCCGAGAGCTTGAGTGACAAAACTTATTGGAGAGGATTATTCAGAAAGTGGATGGGAGTCGTTGTCCAGTTGGTCTTTTCGGAGAGACATAGTGAGAGTGTGAGATTTGTCAGGATTGAAAGACATGTTCCACTTGTTTGCCCGGTCTGTGATTTTGTCCAGGTCTGCAGAGAGTGAGGAGGCTGCAGACTACCGATCTGAGGGATGAGGAATGGAGCGGCAGAGAGTAGAATCATCAGCAAAGAGATAGAGAGGATTTTCCAGAGAGTCGGAGAGATCATTGAAGACAGTTCAGCTATTTATTATATAGATCATACATATTACGCACACACACACACACACACCGATACACCTATATGTGCACACACACGATATGTATATATACAGACACACACACATACACACACACATACACACACACATACACACACACACACACACACACACACACACACACACACACACAAAGGGTGTCCCATATGTCTGGAACCATAGGGCAAAATAAGTTATTCATGATTTTTTCACGATTTTTTTTCGATTCTCCGATCACAGCCCAATGGATTTTTTTTTTTTTTTTTTTTACCTCTGATCACTTGAAGGCATTGGTGTATGCAAAAAAAATAAATTCAGAGTGCTGTACCTTTGCGGGAGCACATCAGCGACACATGTGACACCATCACTCCTGACACCATTCGCTGTGTGACTGCTGACTGGTACATCGTCTGCATTTTTGTATCAGCCATAATTGTGGACACATTGAACACATTCTGTGAATACAAGGTGTTTTCATCATTTTACCCCATAGTTACAGATTATGGGACTTAGTTTGCAATAGAGTGTGAAATATTTAGGGAGTTTGACAAGAATGTTCTTTGACAGCATAATGGCAGGGGCCCATGGAAATTCCTCGGGGTCTTTGGGGTCTTTTTGGTCATTGGGGTCTCTTGGTTGTTTGGGGTCTTTAAGGGTCTTTATGGGATTTCGGGTATTTAAGGGTCTTTTGTGTCTTCGTGGTCTTTTGGGTCTTTAAAGGTCTTTAAGGTCTTTGGGGTATTTTGGGGTTTCAGGGTTTGTAAGGGTCTTCGGAGTATTTAAGGGTCTTTTTTTCTTTTCTTTTTCTTTTTGTATACAAGATCGAGGCTCGTGAAAGAGCTAACATTAATCACACAAAAAGTCAAACCGACACACAAAAGTCAAACCAACACACAAGTCTTCGTGATCTTTTGGGTATTTTTGGTCTACTGGGTCTTTTGCATTTTTTAAAGTCTTTAAGGGTCTTCGGGGCATTTTGGGTCTTCTTCATTCAAATGGAAATGTGCTAAATGTGTTAAAGGAGTTGATCCAATTTGGGAACCTTTCCATTCGGTCACTGAACCAATCACACATTGTTGCTTGTCTTGCCATGTCATTCGGAGTTAGTTTATGCCTTACAGATATGATGTTGGGGTAGAGCTTGAGTTCAGAAGTGAGAAAGCATCACAAGGATATGGCTGAGATCACCAGTTCTTGGGAACGCTGACTGGGATTTCTTAGGACTTTAGATAGAATCTCTCACAAGATCAATGTTCCCTTGGACCCTGGTAACACTAGGTGGTCGGCCATTGTTGCCTTTATTTTGATTGTTCATGCTTCCATGGGTTTGAAAGTGCTGCACAAACCACTGAATGCTCCCATTGGAAGGTCCATTATGGGTGTGAACATTGTGATACTGACAGTATCGTCAGATTTTCTAACAGCAATATCACTCATTTTTTGGTTTCAGAGGATCATAGTATGAGATTACAACCAATGTCTGTGTTTTTTTTTTAATATTAAACGACTGCAAGATTAACTCGCTGAACATGGACGCAATCTCTAAATAACAATTCGTTACGGTCCCAGATATGACTCAAAGTCCTTTGATTGCCCTTTGACACTTACATCATGACCTACAAAACAAATGTCTGTATAACCGATGACATTTTCCACATGTACAAGGTGTTTACAAAGTCCTGTTAACTCCTCCACAGAACTTGATACATGAATATAATGAACACGAGAGGAAAGGCTCACATTAATTGTTAATTAAACTTAACATTAAGATTAACATTAACATATACTCGCAGCGGTACCCGTCCTATGGGCGGGGCTTCAATTGGGAGGCCCAAATGAAAAGGTAAAATATCAGAAATTGAAGGCTTTTTTTTATTTTAAACGATTTATATAAACATCCGTTAAATCATATCACACGCAAATCATCAAAATCTAAACAGTATTTGTAGAATTTCAATAAAAGCCACATCACTGCTCGTATCGGTAAATATTATTCCATCGTGTTTGGAAAAACTGGAAAATTGGAAAAATTGGAAAATTGGAAAAACAATATGGCCTATTTTACTCCAGGGGGTCCCAGGATTACCCACCCAAAATTTCGTTGCGATCGGTGCAGCCGTTTTTGCGGCACCTGGGAACAGACGGACGGACGGACAGACAGACGGACATTTGGTGAATTAATTATAGTAAGATGCAAAACATAGCAAAGTAGATGATGATCGGAAGGTAATATGACTTTGTAAACACCCTGTATAACTTTGTTTGTTCTGAGATTGATGTCACCCCATTTATTTATTTTTAAGAATAACAGATGAATTGAAGGAATGTGACTGTTCTTTCGTTCAGGAAATAATGAACACATTTTCAGCATTGGAGATGATGGCCACCTGACTCTGAATGACGCAGTAAAGAAGAAATACAACGATACGTACAATCTGGATATCTTGGTAACCTTATTTATTACCATCAACCCTGATATCTTATCATTATTGTTATGGTCAGTTTGACCATTTTTAAACTCGAGAGTAACTGAATCACAATGATTCGTTGCTGTTAATACAGGGTAACACAACTGCGGAAAGAAAACACGTATTAAAACTCGCTCAAAGAAGCAATAAATGAAATGATGCAAAAGTTGGCTTAGTGGGTAAAACAAAACATAGACAAACAGATACAGACAGGATACAAATGTTATCTTTATTTATTTTTTTAAATTTATGTTATCTGTCCGGCAGGCGGTGCAGAAAAACAATAACTTGAGATCTGCCCTCACAACTGCCAAAATACGAGTCATTCAAGAAAACAAGCATCCACCAACATTTTGCAAAGGCAATTGTGGATATATCCCATCTACTGAGTACATGGTGGTTGTGTTTGAATGCAATTCATCATCTGCACTGCATGTTGTTGTCTGCGACGACGACTATCCACCAGAGGTTTGCCTCTTTTGTTTTCTGAAGTCATTAAAGCTTAATTGCTCATGCTGTGGCAGTAGATCGGGTATGTGAGCATTGCTGTCGTCCCATCTGTGTGCTTGTCTGTTTGTCGGCAAAATAACTGGACAACAAGGGCAGCTAGAATTGCCAGATGTGGCGCGGAGCTTCATGTTGTGAATGTCTTGGACAAGTTCAACTTTGAGCTCACAAGGAAAAATAGAAAATTAATGTTAGTACAGAACTAGATTTGCTTTATACGGTACTGTTTTTAGTCTGAACTGGCATCGCTCAAAAATGTATTTCAATTCAAAGCCGAGGCCCATGGAAGAGCGAGATGACAGAGGGTAAAGAGGCAACAAGTTAACAGTACGACAATGGGGTCACACTTGGACAAAACCAGCAAGGAAATGAACGAACAGGAAAAAATGAAAGGAGGAGGGGAGGAAACATGAACTTGCAAGTAAGATGGCTTTTTTTTTCTTTTCTTTTTTTTCTTTTTTTTGTATACTGAATCGAGGCTCGTGAAAGAGCTAACATTTATTTCACAAACAAATCAACCAGACAAACAAAACACACAAAAAGAGGGAGCGGAAGACAAGATGGGGAGAGAAGGGGAAGCACACAACCACAACATTTGAGAGCAGGGAGAAGTGTGGGAGGGAGAGGGCTTGGGGGCAGGAGGCGTGGGAAGGGGGGGGGGGGGGTGAGAGGTATTTCCGCTCCCTCTTTTTGTGTGTTTTGTTTGTCTGGTTGATTTGTTTGTGAAATAAATGTTAGCTCTTTCACGAGCCTCGATTCAGTATACAAATTTTTTTTTCTACCCCCACTAATTTCAGTCCCCTTGCTTGGTTATATTAGGTAGGGTTAATGGGTGTACAAAAGACTGAAGGTGGCGATAGGGGGTGATATGAGATGGTAGTGCATCGCCTGTTTGAAGGCTCGGAGGGAAGAATGGGATTAAAATCCTGGAGGGAAGAATTTATTAAAGACTTCACTGAAACTATTGAATATTATACTGGAAAATACCGTAGTACGACATTTAAAGTAAAATTGGAGGGTGTCTGGGATTGGTTCAGTGATAATTCTTGAAAGAGCATTCGGAACAAAGAAGTGAGTGCAGAAGAGGCTCTGAAAACATCACAACTTAGTCCTCAAAACTTCCTTGTAAAATGAAGGGGATACTTTGGGCTCTGGAAGTGCTCCGTTCCAGTTTCTGACATCCACTAAAGGAAATTACAAGACATGAGGAAACGGTTTTGGAAAGGCGTACTGCTATAAATTGCTTCATGAAGGATTTTGTCATTGCAAAGACATTTTCTGCACAATGTAGAGGAAAAGTAATCTCTCAAATATTTTCTTTACCAATATTCTTTATGTGATATTTTCTTTCTGCAGAACATTAATCCAAACGCAAAAACGACAATCATTCCTGAACAACCAAGTTGGGCCACACTTACCGCAGATGGTTACCTTCTGGTAAATACTAGCAGAATCCTTCCTCAAGGCCTCCTCCTACCTTCTGTCATGGTGAGCACTGAGACATTGGATTCGCATCGTCGGGATGAGAGCCATCTCCTCGCCATTTCATACCTTCCTCTCCAAAAAAATCTCCAAAAACATTCATACCTTCCTCCTTACCTTACATGCACCTGTCCCAAATTATATTTGTATATACTTGCATAACCCACTACTTTTCATACTCCTTAAAGTTTGTTTATGGTATTTAGCGGGATTTGCTTTGTTTTAGTGTTGTACGTATTTATATTTCCTTTTTCTGAAATCGCAAACTCTTCCTGTTTCTCAAAATGCATTTGCAAATTAACAAACAATGTAGAGGAAAATTATTATTGAAATATTGAAATTGAAATTGAAATATTGAAAAATATTATTGAAAGTTGTTAAATTGTCTGAAAAATGGAGCATATTCTGTACTTTATTGTGAGATTAAACTACTATCGTTTTACAAACATTAAAAAATTATACCATTGGTTCAAAAGTTAGTTACCATGAGGATAACACAGTTGCATTGTGGGAGAAGTAACCAGACTCAGTGGCATAATGGTGAGACCATTAGACCATTCGCTCTGAGCCTGGGAGGTCCATGGTTCAAACTCTGTGTGAGTATCCCATCTAACACAACACTGTTGGGCCAACGTTGGGCCAACGTTGGGCCAACGGTGTTGTGTTAGTTGGGATACCAAAGACTCCAAAAAGTCATACATATCATCATATTTAAAACGTGCTGTTTCCTTGGTTGACAATCAGCATTTTAAGGACAGAGCAACGACAAACCCCATCGGTGACATCCATTGGGATGAGGAAATTTCTCCTTAGTTTCCCCACTGTGTGGAAAGAAAAGCGACGTCATCAAAAAAAAACAATTGGCATCGTTGGTACCTAGAGTGCTCTGGGAAGTGATGTCACTTCCTGTCTTTCATCGGAAATTGTTCACAAGACGTAGCTTCCTCTATAGAAAGTTATCAGAAATGTACTTGTGTTATATTTCTGACTTAATGATGCATTTTTCCCTTGTGAATGAATGAATGAATGAATGATCGTTTTAAGGCCATTTTCCCCGCTAGAGCGGGGGTTAGCCCCGTGACGATCATGGTTCCCTGTTTGAGGCAATGTTTTTATGGCCGGATGCCCTTCCTGGCGCCAACCCTTGGTCGCCTCTTACGATGCGCAGGGATACGGTGTACCTATTCTAAACCGGGGTACACACCGGGATCATTCATCCCAGCAAGCTGGTACTCAATTTGCCGACCTCGGAAGGATGACAGGCTGAGTCAACCCCCCTGGCATTAATTCAGCGATCGCCCGGGATTCGAACCCAGGATCCTAGGATCCCAAGCCGGCACCCTAACCGCTAAGCCAACAGTAACACCAACACCAACAACACCTTGTCATGAAGGAAAATGGAAAACTGAAACATGCAAAATTTCTTAACAATCAGATCTACAGTAATTCTTAGTTGTTTTTTTTTTAAGTCTGCCTTTAATTCACATGACTTAAAATATATATTTCGGATGGTTTTGGACGTTTTTGCTGAAGCTGTTGCTGTCTTTGTTGCCATCGAATCGACATTGTCATTGATTTATCAATTCCTCTTGCTTTTGATTTTTTGTTCATGTTCTCTCCCCTAAAGGTAACAACCACAGATATGGAAACTCATGAAACTGTCACAATGAAGATTTCTCTTACAACCTCAAAAGGTACGCTGCAGTTTGAAAAGCACTTGATGATCAAAAATATTGGATAGGCAGTCTGTTATGGAGCTTGTATTTCCGATAAGAACATTGAGAAAAGTTGGGAGAGTTTGAAAAGTTAAGCTAATTAAAAAAAAATGGCGTTATGAAGTTAAATCATTTCTCAACTTTTCAATTTAACGAATCTCGTGGATTTTGAAGCCTGAATTCCATAGATCTGTTTGTGCCATTGAAGAAGTACTGAATGACATCACAACCAGCACAACAATATAAAGAGTACTACCATGACCACATTACGTTTTACACCAAATTAAATAGACGAGGGATAAAACCAAACAATTAAAGTTCAGAATAATAATCAGTCTCCTCCAAATCATCCACCTCATTACCAAAGCGCATACTATGCACACCAGCACACGTTTTTACATTTGAGTAAAAAAAATACATATTCCCAAGGCATCCCCATTTACAGGCATGTCTTCAACCATGGAATCATCAACCATCGTTACCACCAGCTCAGCATCATCTTCTTCAATTACAGACCAAACCACTGGCCCTTCTACCACAGCAGCAAGTTCAGTAACCCCAACCACCCTCTCTACAGGCGCAACAACCTCAACCACTTTTTTCACAACCATTGCCACTTCATCCTCAGGTCTATTGTCCTCATCCACATCTCCATTGTCCTCACCCACAGCCCCATTGCCCTCATCCACATCTCCATTGTCCTCATCCACATCTCCATTGTCCTCATCTACATCTCCATTGTCCTCATCCACAGCTCCATTGTCCTCATCCACAGATTTCACCACTTTATTAATAGATACATCGACATCAGTAAACTTGCTAACAGGTTCCACCATAAACGCAAGTACATCCGGAGCATTTTCGGTTAGTCCAACTAGTTCAGTAAGCTTCTCCACACGGGCTTCTTCAGCTGTAACAACTTCAAGCCCCTCATCTACAGGCAAAACCACTTCAATCACAGACATCATCACCACCTCAGTTTCACCTCAAGTCATCACCACCCTGATGCCAGACACCTCAAGTCGCTCAACAGAATCCATAGTAACCGAGGACCATACTGTGACTTGGAGTACAACTGGAGCACCTGAGAAAGGTATTGGAATGCATGTGAAACTTGTGATACACATAATAATGTCTCATTATTGTATGATTTTTTTTTTTTTTTGTATACTGAATCGAGGCTCGTGAAAGAGCTAAAATACACAACGTCTCATGTATTCCCAATGGAGAATTATAATAGAGCCAATATGTTTAATGAGAAAATATTTGCTATCAACAAATGGAAACGGTACCTTGTAAAAATCTCTGTCAAATTTAATCAACTGCTAAAGTGCTCGTCAGTTATCATTTCCTCATATAATTGGGTGTATAATAATATAATACCCAATAATAATATAATTAATAATAAACTAATAATAATATATTAATAATATAATAATAATATATATTATAATAAAATATTATATTATATTATTATTTAATATTTATTTTATTTTTATTTATTTAATATAACCCAATTACACCAATTTATTATTGATTATATTAATTAATTATATTATATTACCCACCACAATATTATTAATGTAATATGATTATTATATTATTAATAATATAATATAATATTTTATTATAATATATATTATTATTATATTATTATTTATTAATATATGATTATTAATTTATTATTAATTATATTATTATTGGGTATGATTACACCCAATTATATGAAGAAATGATAACTGACGAGCACTTTAGCAGTTGATTAAATTTGACAGAGATTTTTACAAGGTACCTTTTCCATTTGTTGATAGCAAATATTTTCTCATTAAACATATTGGCTCTATTATAATTCTCCATTGGGAATACATGAGACGTTGTGTATTGGATAAAAGTTTCATTTTTTTGATTTTGGGTATTTTGGATACAACAACAACAACAACATGCATTTTAAGGCCATTTTCCCTGCAAGAGCAGGGGTTAGCCTTGCGGTCCCCATGACAATCTTCTCCATTTTGCCCTATTTTCTGCATCTCCCCTTGTTAACCCCATTGCCCGCATTTCTTCTTCCACAATCTTTAGCCAAGTCTTTCTCGGTCTTCCCCGTCTTCTACTTCCTTCTACATTCATTTCCATCAATCTTCTCAACCAGTCACTTTCATCCTTCCTCAACACATGACCAAACCATCTCAACCTGTTTCTCTTCACAGCATCCATCACAGGCTCTATTCCCATCATCTTTCGCAATTCATCATTTGTCTTCCTCTCTCTCAACGATACTCCGCACATCCACCGAACCATTCGCATTTCCACCCTTTCCAGCCTTCGTTGCTGCTCTACGTTCATTACCCATGTCTCGCTCCCATAAAACATAACACTTCTCACACATGCAGCATAATACACCTTTCCCTTCAGCTTCAACGACACTCCCCTCCTCATCAGCAGGCCACTCAGTTCCCGAAACTTCTTCCATGCACATCTCACTCTAGCAACCGTTGCCGAGTCTGATCCACCTTCTCCATTCAACATGTCTCCTAGGTAGCAAAATGTTTTGGATATACAGTATTATTTTGGATATACAGTATTAATTGGATATTTTGAAAACATAGTGGTGAAAATTCATTTCTCGCTGGTGAAGAATCACACGTGAATATGAAAAAATCATTGTATCCGGACGCAGATCTTCACCAAAATCTAATCATTTCGTTCTTGTCACACACCCAACCTGTCCACCAAATTTCATCCAAATCCATCCACAACTTTTTGAGATATCCTGTTCACAGACAGACAGACAAACAAACAAGAAAGACGTCATGCAGAGCACGATACTTGCGAAATCCCTAAAACAAATTTGACCTTCAAAATAATTGATGGTTGAATTCGATCACCAAATATGGAAATCCTCTTCAGATTTCAAGTGAATTGGATGAAAATTGAGGATTTTAGAAATTCGACCTAAGTTGTTGACATTTTGACCTTATAATCAATAGGATTCTTGCTCATGACCAACTCTAGCATTTGGTGAGGTTTTGTGAAGATCGGTTGAAAATTGTGACCTGTAGGCGATTGACATACAATACAGGCAGACGGAATAACACACACGACCAACCAATACACTTGAAACATCTTTGATTTTCGCAAGTAACAGAGACACAGACAGGGGTGAAAATGTAACCTCCCCGTCAGCACTCGGTAGGGAGCAAACCTCCGCCAGGCTCAACATTATACGTTTTGTATCCCACTGATAGGGTGGATCTGGATCCGGATCTGAACCAAAATCTAATTGGCTCGTTCTCGTCACTTAACCAACTCATCCACCGATTTTTTTCATTACTCATCCACAACTTTTTGAGATATCGTGCTATATACATGTAGTTTTTGGCCTTATCGCTCAATGGTGAAGAATCACTTAAAAATTTATCTGATCCGGATCTGGATCTTCATCAAAATTGAATCAATTGGTCCTTGTCACACAACAAACCTGCCCACCAAGTTTTGTACGAATCTGTCCATGTTTATTCGAGATATCCTGTCCACAGACAGATAAACAGGGTTAAAAACATAACGTCCGTCCACCTCTAGTAGTGAAGGTAAGGATGGGCAGTGAGAAGGATGAGCCATGATGTACATGGAGAATATTCCACAATTGGGAGAATACAGAGACAAATTAACGCAGATGGGCAAACAGCCTGGAGTTGGTGAGGAAGTGAGGGTTTTGATACAAGGCAACCACAGTTCCTCCTGTTTCAGTAATTATTGTCATTTGGACAACTGTGCCAAGACACGACTACCTTTTCATTTCCTTAAAAAAAAAAAATTGTGGTATTGCCCTTTCATTTCTTAAAATTGAACCATACAAATGTTTTTTTATAAGACTTATTCCTATATCTTGTCTTGGATGCTTCTAAAATGTTGGAAGAGTAAGTAGTTAAATTATCTGTGTAAGATCATTCACGTTGTCCCGTCCAATCACCTTCCTAGCTTGCTTCTCAGCTTCAGATATGGGCTGGCTTGGTGGAGTGCTTGGAGCCATTTTATTTATTTGTCTTCTGGCCCTTGGCTTTCTGATTTATAAGCTCTACCGAGTCTCAGGGCTCAAGTCTGACATGGTGAGGAACTTGTGTGTCTTATATTCTTGTCTTGTAAGAATGAGTGTTTACATTTATGCAGATCAATTTATTAACCATTTAATTCCACACAAAATTGAATTATTTACTTCATAATGATTCATTCTTACATTTATTTTTCACCTTTAAAAGTGTGCAATTTTATATTTATGAATATATAATAATGTCCTGTCTGTAGCCGATGAACACCATCCTCGGACGAATAGCCGAAACGGTCCTTAATTCCAAGGCGAGTAGCCGAAAATTGGTGGTTGATCCACCGCGCGCGGGTTAAAGGAAACAAAGTGCTTACCTGAACGGAAGCACACGGGTTTATTCCCGAACCCACAACGAATAAACAAACACAACGAATGAGAAATGCCACACAATGAATTTAATGAAGTAAATCGAGGAATAAATAATTCCGACGGTGAGACGTCTCTACTCAGTCACAAATATAACACATAGGGAAACTAGAACAATGCGACTGTGTCGCCAATATGCCTCCACATAGTCCCACAAAGGGTAGATGCCATCACTCTGCATATGTATGGGTAGGGGATCACGCTTGTGAAGTTTCGTGTTGATCGGATAAGGTTCGTTTTTCTATCCAAGATGGCTGGCAAAACCACGTGACCTATGACATCATTTTCAAACTATATGCAACAGTGCTGTTAGATGATATTTGTAAAATTTCACATCGATAGGGTGAGCGGTTTCAGAGATATAATTATTTAATATTTTCCTTCAATCCAATATGGCTGCCAAACCATGTGACCTATGATGTCATAAATTTAATATATCAATACAAATGGGTCATACATCATGTGCATGCAATTTCAGATTTTTAGGATAAGGAATTCGATTAAAACATTTTTGGCTGGTATACCACTTCACCTATGATGTCATCATTATCACGATTTTATTCCCCATTTGGAGTACTTGGCAACGTGCCAAGTTTCAAATTTTTCCATTCAGCGGTTTCCAAGAAATAATTTTTTCATTATTTGCTTTTAATCAAAGATGGCTGCTGTGGTGAAAATGTAAGTTGAACCCAGGTGTGACGCTCACTTAAACCACTGGGCGGTGTCTATAAGACCTCGGGACGTCCGCGACTCGAGGCCACTCCTGCGACTTTATACAATGACATGTAGAATTGAATGGTACGTACCCACTTATATTCTAGGCTTGCTTGCATTGACTGATATATCCAATCTTTCTCATATGATGCCTTGATCCTGACATATATGTTGCATGGTGTATTTTACAGGATGATGTTACGATCTAATTGAAATTAAACCTATCTATGGGACGAGTTGTGGATCTGGTTGATTTTTCACGACACTTAATTTCAATTATGATCTTCGGAAATGGCGGGACACGAGTCTTGCGATGGCCGGATGACCGCAGATCACAGACGAGCGTTCCCGACATTCTCTGCGCTCCTGCGAGGCCCACCTCGGAGAAGGATGACCGGCGGAGGACCCGTCGAGCTAGCTCCAGCTACGGAGCTCCGACTACTCTCGCCGCCGGTCTGCCTCAAAAGGACCGGATGTGATGGGGACCTCGCAAGCCTTTTGCGGGACCGCGTCGTCAAAACGCAAACTGCTCTCCTGAGGCCCGAACGCCGGAGCAGGCATGACGGACTCCGGCAAGGCGCCTGCTGAAGGAGGCCACTGGGAAATGTCCTGGGCCGCAACCCCGTCGGAACGACGGACCCGCTTGGCGCCGCAGGTACGAGTCTAGCCTCGGTTGCTCGAAACGCTAACGGCTCCGTCCGAGAGAATCATCCTAGATTTGCGTGCCTCGGCCCGATATGAGATTCCCACGTGAGTGATCACGACTCCCATGTCGGCCATGCCTCCACACGGCCGGCACACTCCGACCACTCGCTACTCGGTGGAATCGCCTCCTCCGCGGGGGGCCGGCACACTCCGACCACTCGCTGCTCGGTGGAATCGCCTCCTCCGCACGGATCACGCACTGCTCGTCGGGATCACGCCGTGCCTCACACGGCCGGCTCACCCTGACCACTCGCTTCTCGGTGGAACCACCTCCTCCATGCGAATCACGCACTGCTCGTCGGAATCACGCCGTGCCTCACACGGCCGGCTCACCCTGACCACTCGCTTCTCGGTGGAACCACCTCCTCCGCGCGAATCGCGCACTGCTCGTCGGGATCACGCCGTGCCTCACACGGCCGGCTCACCCTCACCACTCGCTTCTCGGTGGAACCACCTCCTCCACGCGAATCGCGCACTGCTCGTCGGAATCACGCCGTGCCTCACACGGCCGGCTCACCCTGACCACTCGCTTCTCGGTGGAACCACCTCCTCCGCGCGAATCGCGCACTGCTCGTCGGAATCACGCCGTGCCTCACACGGCCGGCTCACCCTGACCACTCGCTTCTCGGTGGAACCACCTCCTCCGCGCAACTCGCGCACTGCTCGTCGGAATCACGCCGTGCCTCACACGACCGGCTCACTCCGGCTGCTCGGGCACTGCGCCCTTCGCGGGCACCACTCTGCTAGGCCGGCGATTCTGATCGCGGCTCGTCGACATCCCACCTACGCGCGAATCACGCGCTGCCCCATCGTGGGCACAACCCGATCAATCGCTGCACGGTGGAATCACCTCCTACGCGCAAATCGCGCACTGCGCACCACTCTGTGAGGCCGGCGATTCTGATCGCGGCTCGTCGAAATCCCACCTACATGTGGCTACTCAACGAGGCCGGCGAACTCCGCTGCCCGGAATCGCCTCAATGGAGGCTCGCTTGGCACCATGCGAGGACTCGTCGCAGCACGGATGAGTTTCTAAGGACGTCGAGCGGGACCTTCATAGCCTTTCACGACACTCGGGCTTATGCTTATGATAGATGATCGTATACCATGTGTATTCTATATGACTATCATCGTATACCATGTGTATTCTATATGACTATCAGCCTTTCACGACACTCGGGCTTATGCTTATGATAGATGATCGTATACCATGTGTATTCTATATGACTATCTATGTCTAAAACTCCGGACAAAACACGGCCCGAAAGCTAAACAAACGAGACGCTACTTCAGGGCGTGATATGTATTCGATCCTTTGACCCGAAAGCTAAACAAACGAGACGCTACTTCAGGGCGTGATATGTATTCGATCCTTTGACCCGAAAGCTAACAAACGAGACGCTACTTCAGGGCGTGGTATGTATTCGATCCTCTGACCCGAAAGCTAACAAACGAGACGCTACTTCAGGGCGTGATATGTATTCGATCCTTTGACCCGACAGCTAAACAAACGAGACGCTACTTCAGGTCGTGCAGTCTATCGCTGCCAGGCATGCTCGCCCTCTCGACTCGGCGTGCTCACCCTCTCGACTCGGCGAAGCCGCACTGGTTCAACGGGCCGAGCTCAACTTTCGGTTTCCCTCGTACGCGGTGCGCCCTAGATAATACTTTTCGCTCGTCGGCCGGGTTCGTATTCCGTACACCGATCTCGAGCCCGCTCGAATGCTGCTGCCCAATGGACGCGAGACTTTAGATTTCGGAGTGCTACTTTACTCCGTCTGGGGATACTGCTCAGCTGGAACTCGCCGTCAAACCCGCCCGCACGCGCCCGAACCAATTGATGACGTCATCGACTAAATCACGCGTTTGCTTTACAGCACCATTTAACTGTTTCCCGCGCTTGCGTCATCAGAGTTCGTCTACCTGGGTACCTCTCTACAGATAGTAATCTGACCGCCCCTGCCCGAAAGTGCGTGTCATAACGTGGCGGCCTTCGAGGGCGACTAGCCAACATCGCGGACTTATGCCGTTAATCGATAAGGCACGGGGCATTTGGGGGTGCACGGTGACCCCATGACACGGTGACATTGAGCGTTGCGCCCGACTCCCTCGTCTCAGGGCACCGGCCCGCCGGATCGCCCTTGACTCTGGGCTTGTTGCTTCTAGGACAGGTCTCCTGGCTCGCCTCCACACATTTCGAGACTGCGAGATGCCTCGCCCGGCCGCTGCCTGATTGCGTTCCCTCTGACCCAGACTGTGAAGGTCGCTCGCCTTCGGTGCGCGATGCGCGGCTGTTATCTCGCACTTCACGACGGGGGTGGGGGGATGGATGAGTGAGGGGGTGAGGTGCTGATCTGGGATGTCGAGCCATCCATCCGGGCCATTCTCTTGGATGTCGATCCATCCGGGACATTTTCCATTTCTCGATCTCGGCCATCCTCTTGGATGTCGATCCATCCATCCGGGCCATTCTCTTGGATCTCGATCCATCCGGGACGTTTTCCATTTCTCGGTCTCGACGTTTTCTCTCTGGGACACTCCCTCCGGGACGGTAGCCGGTATAGCCGATCTTCTCCGATCCTCTGCGCGGGCGATTCTGCGCGCTTCGCTGGGAAGGCGCATTTCGGTCGTTTTGTGCGTCGTCGTATCTGCCATGCCGGTCGTTCGGGCTGCCTACGGAGGGCACTCGTGGCAATCGTTTTGCTTGAAACTATTTGCCGGAGCTTGTAATTCGTACGCGCTGCCGTCAGGGAGCGCTCGAGTCTCGTGATTTCAAAACAGGGGGACTCTGGGGTATCGCGTAACTCTCGTTATGGCTCTCGTCGGTTCTCTCCCTCGGCAATTCCATGGCATGGATCTATTGTGGATCGACCATGTACCCTTGGGAGCCAAGGCAGGTACAGACTTACTGTAATGGACTTACTGTAGTGGCCTCCTGTCATGTAATCTTACTTACTGTTACAGCTTACTGTAAAGAGGCTTACTGATTTACACATCTTCCACATCGACACATCTTCCTGTAATGTGTTGCTTTGCGACGAATAGACATGGCTTACTGGTTTACACATCTTCCACATCGACACATCTGCCTGAAATGCGTTGCATTGCGACGATTGGACATACACATCTTCCACATCGACACATCTGCCTGAAATGCGTTGCATTGCGACGAATGGACATTCGCTCTTCGACAAGGTACACCTTATGTAATGAGTTACATATCGCAAAGGTACACCTTATCCAGCACATAGGCCTGTGAGACTAGCCTATTGTGACCCACAGGCTCATCGTCTGCCAGTATCGAACATGTTTGCTAACCAGGCTATGAGTGCGCCTAGAGAACATCTGCCGTCCCTCCCTTCGCCTGATACACCCCTGCCTGAAGCGGTGAGGGCACTGAGGTGCCCCTCCGACACCTGCCTCCAGCGGCTACTCCGAAGCAGGGGACATCCTGGATTTGGGGACGACGTACCCGGTAGTTCCCGAACCTTTGCTGGCAGGGTAATTCGCCACACTGACCTCTACGGATGGACCGACTGACCTGTACTACTGATAATGGATTTGTTTCGTATAGCGCTTTCCAGGAAGCCCTAAAGACGCTTTGACAGTGTGCGAAACATAACACAATGGCGCAAAGACAAGAATCAATAGGGATATTTCTTTGACACCCTAATAATGATATAATGACTTCCTCTACCTATTAATGCTGACGCGCGCTCGCTTCCTGCCTAGTGGCAGCATAGTTCTAACGGCGGGGAGAATGTGGTGAAAATGTAAGTTGAACCCAGGTGTGACGCTCACTTAAACCACTGGGCGGTGTCTATAACACCTCGGGACGTCCGCGACTCGAGGCCACTCCTGCGACTTTATACAATGACATGTAGAATTGAATGGTACGTACCCACTTATATTCTAGGCTTGCTTGCATTGACTGATATATCCAATCTTTCTCATATGATGCCTTGATCCTGACATATATGTTGCATGGTGTATTTTACAGGATGATGTTATGATCTAATTGAAATTAAACCTATCTATGGGACGAGTTGTGGATCTGGTTGATTTTTCACAACAGCTGCCATACCACGTGACCTATGACATCACATTTATCATAACATTCTGCATGGGTGTCACACCTACCCTGAAAGTTTCGTCTCAATCGGACATATGATTGCTGAGAAAAACGAGGTTTAGCCCGTACGGACGGACGGAAAACCCGAAAACATAATGCCTGTTATTGAAAATAAAATGGTTATTTTAGACGGCCGGCACTCAGCTTTAGCCTCAATGAGGACTTTTAGGAGCTTGGTGGTTGTTGAAGCCCCACAGGTGGGAAGCGTGCAAGTTGGCCATAGAGTCACGCACCTCAGCCCCACAAACATGAGGTACTTTGTGAGGGCGGTCCTCTTTTGGGTCCCTCTGCCATCCGGGGAAGCACAACGCGGACCCAGTCCATCACGACCTCAGCAGTGCCTGAAAAACCCCTCAAAATCCTGCCGACTCAGCCAAAGCGATCCTCTCGGGCGCACACACAAAATAAAAGATGCAGCTCATCCTCCAACGTCCGTTTCTCTCCAAAAACCCACACTGAGAGCGCGAGCGAGACATGCTCTTCTTCCTCCAACTCCTCTCGAACCTCCTCTCCTGAGGTCATACCGACCAATCGCCGAGCTCTATTGAATCACCCCACGGTCTTCTCGCCCAATCATGAACTTCGGGTTGTGGCCTGCCGGCTTTGCTTGGCATCAGTGTTAATTAAGGCGGGGCTTACTTGCCGATCGGCAATGTTCGTGTTTTGTCGGCGGTTGTGGTGGTTTAATGGAGGCTTTACATGACTGGCCTTGTGTAGTTTTAAAAACATAGGGACAAAATCACAGAGGGAATATCACGTACTGGGGAGAACTAACCTTAATCCCTAACTAGTTAACACAGCTTCACCCCTTGTGTGAAGACACATCAACAATCTTAAGCTCCAATTTCCGTACATAAATACATCGAGATGTCTCCTACGCATCCACTGTCCATGCTATAACTATACAATCCTATCTTTACTATGGGATTCCTCCATCTACTCCCAAAAAAATGTAACAAAAATATACTTAACCAGTCTTATTGAGACAGATACAGAATATTGATCAATCAAGCCCATTTTACAAATTAGAGGAGCTCTGCTATGTCTCCTTCCCACTTCCCACAATCACTGTACATAAATAGCCCCATCGTTTGGCCGTTTGTACATTATTGATACAGATACAGAATTAAAGTTAGCAATACCTCCAATGAAAGTGCATTGACATATGGGAGTACATACGCAAAAGTCGCTTCTTAGCTCCTTATATATGTACATTGAAAGTTCGCTATAAAAGCAAATTGCTGTCACTATCACCATCATTCTGAGCACTTCTAAAATTATGACAGCTCATTGAATATTGACATGATGTAAGTAGTTTACAATTAAGATTAAAACATCCCGTATTTAAACGTGAGTAACAAAAATGAACGTAAAATGTATTTGTGATTTCACGTACTGTTACGTGCTCCTCCCCGACCCCCTGGTCACGGTGTACCTCCGAGCCCCGAGAGGAGTCACGCCAGAAAAAAGTTTTATTCCGTATGTCAAAGATCAATGGTGAAGCCACACCAATTGTTACTCACAAACAAATATTGTATTAAGATCACACAAGAATAACAGTACAACAATAATAGGAATCAAAAGTACAATCCATATATCCTATGATGGTACCATCAGTTTCATAATATATAACTCACTGTGCTCCAAGTGAGTGAAACCAGAACATTCCCAATGTCTCTTTCCTGGCCACAAACCCAAGTTGATTCCGGTTTCAAGCCAAAGTCGATTCGCTCCAGCGATCGCCAGAAAGATGTCCAATCGAGACCAGAATCCCGTGCGGATGGCAAGTACAGTCACACAGCCCAAAGCTGCACAAAGGCGCCCTCAAGGCGACTGCGAAATCACACCCTTGGGTATGGACTTTCACGGCTCACTGTCGGCGAACCGCAAATTAATCTTCAAAAGCCACGGTGCACACACACACACCAGATACATCTGAAAGCGGTGAAAACGGCTGACGAAGTAAAGAAACCCTGCTCGACACACGAAGCGCGCGAGTCAAAATGGCCGACGACCCGTTCTTGAGACGTAACGGCCCGACGATAATTCTCCTCGGAATCCACCGCCAAAAACCTGACACGCAGGTTGCTCGGTCACAGCGATGACAACTCTGTCGCAGGAATCCCTTTCCCGGGAACCCAAAAGTTCACTTGTGACTCTTGCTCGCCAACGTTCGCTCCAGACCGCAAGTAGCTCGGCTCCTTCTTGTCCGACTCACTCGCTCCGCCCTCTTTTTCTCCTCTTCCTCTTCATCGCCATCCGGTTCCTGTTTCATTTAAAACATTAACCTTTTACCTTTTGACAATAATAATTGCTATTTCCCTCAAACAACAATAATAATAATACATGGAACCAGAAATGTTTCAAGTGAATGAAAACCACAACAACGGAAGTGACGAATCCGTAACAGTACATTGTAACTACACTATCAAACAGTAATTTTGGAAGCCAGACCTAGCTACCCATTTTTAATATTAAGCCCTTCCCCCCCCCCCCCCCCCTCCAAATAGAAAAATCAAACTTCGCCTTTGTACCTGTTCATAAACAAACATACAGACAGACAGACAGACAAACAGACAGGGGTGAAATATAACCTCCATCCATCCTCCTGCGGTAGTGGAGGTAATAAGAACATTAATGATAGCAGTATAATATTAATGTTATTACAAAACAATATCGATAGTAATTATGCCGGGTACCAAATGCCGCCCTTACCAATGAAGATGCCATCCCATGCTGCCCGTTCCTATGACAATTTCACCCCACGCCACCCACTCCAATGATGATACCGTCTCACTCCGCCTGTTGCAATGGCGATGTTATCCTATTTTGTCATTTTTTATCAAACTATATTTACCATAGCTATTCCATCCCAAATACTGCCAATTAGAACTGCGGGCAGTGATTTATACGTGGGCACTTGCAAAACTGTGAGCTGCCAGGAATATAAAGTTTAATCAGTATGATGTCATAGTTCACACCATTTGGCAACCATATTGGATCTAAGGAAAATGTTTTAAAATGCTCCGCTCTGGACCTTGTTCACCAATTGAAGCGAAACTTGAAATATATCATCCACTTCCCATGTGGAAAAAGGTGTGCCTTTAAAAATCATTTTCTCTGAAACCACTTAACCGATGATGTTTTATCGTCATGGGTACTCAATGATATACCGAGTTGTTGGTAGTGGAGTAGCAGTCGAAACCCGAATCCTATCCAGGTTCCTCCTGATGACTCCATCTTTGTCTATTTGGGTTACTCACGATACTTCAACGCCCTATCTGGTCAGCTATTTGATCCAAAACCTTTGCATTGTCACATCTACCCTGTAGTGAAGACCTCAGGGCGAAAGATGACCAAACGAGCTTTAACTCCGAGGCGTATACCCAACTATGGCTGTACCTTGTGCATGTGCAGGGTTGGTGGAGGGTAGCGAGGTCCTTACCTGTACGGACGGACGCGACTGGGGTTTATTCCCCGAACCCACGAATGAATAAACGTACAAGACAAGAAATTGAAAATGTAACAAATAATGGTTCAATGAAAATTAAAGCCAGGATAACAAAGAAATGTACGGTAAAATCTAATTCCTATATGGAGGGACCCTCCACAAGGACTCGTATACAACACAAGGGGATGAAGAAAGCAAAAATAATTGTGTGGTGTGGGGCGTTTGCTGATACTCCGCCTGGCGTCCTTGACCAGTCTCGGAACCACCATGGCGTGCAGTCGTGCCCATAGTAGCCATCAACCCGCAGAGCGACGGCAAACTCCCTCCTCCTCCGATCGTCGCGATCCACTGAGCTCCACCACTCGCTTTACTAGCGCGCACTGCTCCACGCGCAGCCGCCTCCGTTGAGGGCACAGGGAGAGCGAGAAAAATGGGTCCACCTTCCACGCAGACAGGAACAGAGAGAGAGAAAATGGTGGGACTTTTCCTTTTTACTCTCTGACGTCACACTTGCTCCAATCATCGAGCACCGCCCGCTCACCCCATCGTTCTTTAACCAATCAGTCTTCGGGGCATGGCCTCACGGCCACTCTTGGCGCCAATCGAGATGATTCGGCTAGGTGGTGTAATCACGTCTGGGTGTAATCGGGTGTAATCTGGGTGTAATCGCAAAAAGTGGCTACACAGCATACGGCTCACACTAATCTATACAATGCTACCTTGACTACGGTATTTCATTACCTACCCCCATACACGTAACTTCATGCTTTACAAGGTCTCCAAACAATTCAACCTTAGGGATGTCTTCGGTAGAACAGTTTATCAGCGCTACAGTTGACAAAATTCCCTGGGTTGGCAGATGCTTTAAAGTTTAAATGATAAGTGGTACGACATGCCTTAACAAAATATATCAGAAAACATATTTATGCAATAAAAACCAATGATCACCAGCAACCGCCGATTTCACAAATTCTGCATTCGGAATCTTTTGATAGCGATTCCGCGAACCGCCAGCCGAAGCGAGCGACCCGTGCTACTCACAGCAAATGCCCTTTTTTATATTTATGCAATTTTTATATTTATGCAATGAGATACTGTAATATGACCTGTCGTTTCGGAGCCCCGCTTTGTACACAAAGTACAACACTAGATCCACAGCTGTCCAGTCTCAGTTGTCAGCCCGCTACTGCATTCAGATGTATGACATCGTTAATTGATAGCTAAAATCATGTTTTCTCCCCTGTAGTGTACTCATTTAAATAGTTTTGAACAATAATCCCAATAAGATGTTGTGAGCACAAACCATAGGTGTATTCCACAGCCTATTGATATAAATGTTACTTGGCTATGTCGCATCCCTATATTTTGTGGCATAGTATATTCCATCTTAATTACCATTTTATTAATAATAATCGATTTTTTTTTTTCAATTCTTTGTCAGGCCACAGAAGAAGGTACCAATTGTTATTGTACTTCCCCTTCCAAGCATTTCACTACCAATAGTGAAGTGGGATGGATTAACAACGGTGGATATGATTCTCTCAATGACCATAAAACAAGTGATGAAGTGGTCAATGGTGAGTATGACAGTGATTGTGGGACTGGAGTGAGCGGGGAAGGATCTGGAAGCGATGGAGGGGGAGGCGGAGAAGAAGAGAGTGGGGAAGAGAAAGGAAGATCAATACTGGCTCAAGGAGGATCACCAACCCCTGGTTATAAGGCCGTATGGTTTCGGGATGAAGTTATTCCAGGGAAGAATGGAGCACAGGAAATGACTCAACAGCATCAGCAAAATGGAGAAGAAAATAATCAATCAGTACTTTTGTGAAAGCATTTTCTGCAGCATCTTTCCTGATCCTTACCCAGTAAAATGTATTCTGACGCAGAATTTGCTTCTTTTGTTAGTTAGAAACTGAATTGTTTGAATGAACTTTCTTTTGTTGCAAAACTTCAAGAACAAAACTGATATCTATTCATTAATTGCACACTGAAATAGTTTCTTTTTAATTGTTCAATTGTCTTAATTGGAGATGTTTCTAATAATTGCAAACAATGATTTCCATAATAAAGTGATCCATTTGCTTATTGATTTTCTAAGTAGGCAACGATATTTTAGATTACGTTCACAAAACAAATCAACATCCATTCATAATCAATTAGGCTTTTTGTGCTTTGAAGTACAATGTAATATTTTAATTGTGAGGTGCCACGTTTGAAAGACAATGCAGTATTTTATGATTATGATATTTTTGTCTGTAATTGTGAAGATATCCTTTCGATGATGTCCTTTACCGCACGTGTTCCAGGAATCATTAAAAGACTATATATTATGAATTTTACTAACTTTCTATCACATTATGCAAGTCACACCCCCATTTTGGATGACTGGTGACCCCTTAAGCAATGCCTTTTTATCAAAATGGAATAAGGTCGCACCCCTTTTCTGCTTGTATCATGACTTTATTCCTTGTACATTATACATATCTGAGTACAGTAATTTCATTAAGAGTCGTAAGTTCCGGCTGAACTTCTGCACTAAGCAAAATAAAAATGTTTAGTTTGGAAGATTCATATTCCAATCTGACGGAGTGGCCATTGGTATAGTTACCCAGTAAACAATGCTCAGTCTGGTGTTTTAACTAGTGAGAGTTGGTATGGAGGATTTTCCTCCCAGTACACCCCCAGGAATGATCATTTGACCAAACTCAGACAGTTACAGGAGAATTTATTAAAGGGAGGGGATGCACATGTACATGGGAGAGCTGCCGTGTAAGCTAGTAACGGGCCAGCTTCTCAAAATGAAACACAGCAGGCCAGGGTTTATATATTGTACAGAAAATAATGAAAGGAGACTTTAAAGATAGGAAGGCATAACAATTGGGGGCTGTTCAGTAAGGGAAAAGCTATGTTCTCGTCCACGCAGCTTTGCCCAAAGTCGGAGCCTGAAAACTTCAACAACAGGCTATGTTATTACAGGTGAGGGGTTGATGCTGCTCAGTTTTGTTCAATTCCCAGAATGCTCAAGGGCTACCTAGTAACGAAGCCAAATGTATGAAATCCCCAACATTTGTTCTACATCCTGGATTGTGGAAGTATCATGTGCCTGATGTGAAGTATCCTACTCAGGGGGAATTTGGCATCACATGACTGCAAAGAGCAGACAGTGAGACCCAACTTCCATGAGCCTAAATCTTGTAATGTATGGATGCATCACAGATGAGGGTAGGATTTTTATGAATTTGGGTAACAATTTGGCTCCTATGCAGGCAGGCAACAGTCAGAGAATGAACTGTAAAAAGAGTACACAAAACAGATGTACACTTTTTTTCTACCTTTTACATGATCTAACTCTCATAAACGAACATACACAACAAACACAAAGCTGTTTGATGAGACAAACAGCCACTGAGCTTGGGGGAAGTGATGTCACTTCCAGTGGTACTCTGGGTACCAGCGACATCACCACAATGGCGCCGTTTTTCTCACCACGCTCAGAGGGGCGTGTCCTATGGAGGAATTTCTTGCTCCCCATGGATGCCAAACTTGATTATTAAAGCTCTAATACCCTCAGATCCAGCATCGGCCCAGGAGTCAAGAGTAGTCAGAAATGTATCCACCTTAACACAATTTATTTAAACAAACAAAAAAAAAACTGAAAAAAACCAAGTAATTTATCTTCAAAAGTTTCTGTTGAATCTAAAGCTTTCAACATTGTTGGGATCTTACACAATGAGGCCAATGCAGGTTCTGTTGCTCTCACACATTGCATATCGGTCTGTGGCATTTTTTTATATATATTTTTTTAACCAAATCTTCTCTGGTTCATTAGCTCACTCTGCTCCTCTACTCTCTCATCCCTCAGACCCTCCCCATCATCTCCAGGATACACACATTCCTACAGCAAACCCCTCTTGTTAAACTTCCAAAAAGAAAACTTCCAAACAAAAATAATACAAAAACACCTCAAATATTTTGTTCCTCGCTTCTCCCAACTGTGGAACCACCTTTCTGAGACTGTTCAATTGCACTCTTCACTCCAAGACTTAAAGCAGGTGGTGCACTTCTGTCTCGTGCCATCCCAAACCCCACTGGTAAAATTAAGTAGATTAACAAAGATGAAACTATAATGCACTTAATGGAGGTGCTGGAATTATACCGTTGTTTTCTCCGATTGCAATACCCACCCAAGATGCTAACCTAGACTAATGGTGTGGGTAAAATATAGTCCTGTGCTAAATTTAATTATATATATTTTTTCTGTAAGCTCAAAGTTGAACTTGTCTGAGATATTCAAAATATGAAGTTCTGTGCCAAATTTGGTCATTCTAGCTGCCCTAATTGTCCAGTTATTAACGCACAGGTTGTAAACCTGGTGCGTTATAGCGTTTGCCTGGGAATTTCTGTCTCTCCAAAAGTGAAGCTCCAACAGTGTCGCCAGTTTCTGTCGCTCAGATGTGTAAACAGTTTCTGTCGCTCAGATGTGTAAACATGACGTCATCAAATCTATATTTAGGCTAACCATGGGCTACCCCTTTGGCTGGTACGCGGCCGCTCGCTAGTACATAATATAGGATATATTTGTTATATATGTTATGTTATAGGATATATAGGATATATGTTATATGATATAGGATATATATAGGATAGGTTATAGGATATATATGTTATAGGATAGGAATAGAGGACCCAAATGACCCAGAGGACCCAAATGACCCAGAGGACCCAAATGACCCAAATGACCCAAATGACCCAAAGGACCCAGAGGACCCAAATGACCCAGAGGACCCAAATGACCCAAATGACCCAGAGGACCCAAATGACCCAGAGGACCCAAATGACCCAGAGGACCCAAATGACCCAGAGGACCCAAATGACCCAAATGACCCAGAGGACCCAAATGACCCAGAGGACCCAAATGACCCAAATGACCCAGAGGACCCAAATGACCCAGAGGACCCAAATGACCCAGAGGACCCAAATGACCCAGAGGACCCAAATGACCCAGAGGACCCAAATGACCCAGAGGACCCAAATGACCCAGAGGACCCAAATGACCCAGAGGACCCAAATGACCCAGAGGACCCAAATGACCCAGAGGACCCAAATGACCCAGAGGACCCAGAGGACCCAAATGACCCAGAGGACCCAAATGACCCAGAGGACCCAAATGACCCAGAGGACCCAAATGACCCAAATGACCCAAATGACCCAGAGGACCCAGAGGACCCAAATGACCCAGAGGACCCAGAGGACCCAGAGGACCCAAATGACCCAGAGGACCCAGAGGACCCAAATGACCCAGAGGACCCAAATGACCCAAATGACCCAAATGACCCAGAGGACCCAAATGACCCAGAGGACCCAGAGGACCCAAATGACCCAGAGGACCCAGAGGACCCAAATGACCCAGAGGACCCAGAGGACCCAAATGACCCAGAGGACCCAAATGACCCAGAGGACCCAAATGACCCAGAGGACCCAAATGACCCAGAGGACCCAAATGACCCAAATGACCCAGAGGACCCAAATGACCCAGAGGACCCAAATGACCCAGAGGACCCAAATGACCCAGAGGACCCAAATTCTATGTATGTTTCTATGATGATGTATGTTTTGGTGAAAGTACATAATGTGAATACTAGTAGCAATTTTACAAAAACCATGGCATAATTTCAAATCTTGACCCGAGATGATAATTATGCTACATCATAATTTCCATGTGCCAACCTGGGCGGAATCCAAGTGGATTCACTTGACTTGTTTTACCATCAAACAGATAAACCCACAGACCAGATGATCGCAATACTCATGTATAAGGCATAATTATTGTGGTCTTAATTTTTCAAAAGTGGATGGTGGGCCAAATGGCCTCCTCCTGTGTCCAACTTCCTGGTATCTCTTTTTTTTTAAACTCTACCTCAGCCAATCAATCCTCTTATTGGCAGTTTCCTATGTTTCCTCTTCTCCTCTCTCCTCCTTTCCTGTTCCTTCATTCCCTTGCTTATTGTATCCAACTGTTGCCACACTGACTGTTGCATTTTTATTCTCCATCACCTCACTCTTCCATGAGCCTAGATCTTGTAAAGGATGTAATAATAAATAAGGTGATGACATGCATGTACACTGATGTAAAATACTTTGGTTCCGCCAAAGCAATTTCTTCTGCGTCATGACCTCCTCCTGCGTCTTGATTCCTCGGGTAAGGTTGTGTGGAGTATCGTGTTCTATGAACTCTCTAGTGTTACTCGTTTTGAGTACAGGGTAGTTATCAAAATGTAAGGCCAGAGATGGAAAGGTTGAAGGGAATATTTGCACACAATTGCAGAAAGGATTGTTACGCGTTTTGCATAATTGCCAGTGCCAGTGATAGGCTGCAGCTTTTCAAAAAATGAACACCACATGACAGAGTAAGGGTCGAGCCCCACAACCAAGAGGGGCCTAGTTTATAGCTGGGTTGAGATTCGATCCCCACGAGACAAAAAGGAAAGAAGATGGGAAAATGTATTAAAATTAGTGAGATCTAGACGATGGTACTGGGACCTTCGTCAATCCATCCACTGAGCAGTCTTCACCTATTGACCTCACAGTTGTCTCCTCATCTGCAGCAGTGAGGTGCGAATGGTGTGTCCACTCTGACAGCATGGGCAGCGACCACTTTCCGGTGATCACCAGCCTTAAATTGGATAGGGACCCAGATCTTTTGGCCAGATCCCCCTCATCGAACCTTTCCAAGGCCAACTGGGACCGCTTTTCAGGTTGCTGCTCTGGGGAAGTGATGAATGAGATTTCTAACGAGGACATTGGCAATTTTAACAGTAATTTAGTCAACACTATAAAGACCTTTGCCCAGGATTCAATCCCCATCTGCAAAAGTTTAGCTGGTCGGAAAATCAAAGTTCCCTGGTGTAATGACGAATGCAAACGGGCTATCTGGGCTAGGACGGCCGGTCTCAAGAGTAAGAAAATCCCTGTTGATTAAAGATGCCTTGGAGCTCAAAAGGAGAATAACTCAAGCCCAGCGAGCAACCAAACGAGCCAAGGTTGCGTCCTGGTGCTGCTTTTGTGCATCCATCAACTCAGACTTATCTCTTTAAACCATCTGGAGAAGAGTGAAACGTATTAACGGAAGCAAAGATGGAGGGAGAACTATCCCCGTGCTCATCAACAACAACGAAACCCACTGTCTGAACAGTGACAAGGCCTCTACTTTGTGAGTTCACTTCTCCAACCCTTTTGGAGACACCAACATCGAATCTGAGCTCAAAGCCCATGGGTGTCAATTTGCCAATCAACACAAAGCCATCATCTATGACACAAGCCCAGTAAGCTGTACGCGCAACCTGGACTTCTCACTTTCGGATCTCAAGCAAGCCATTTAAAAATCCAAGAATAGAGCACCTGGTCCTGAACAGTTACCTTACGGTTTGTTCAAGCACTTGGATGATAGGGAGCTGGGAGTGTTCCTTGACCTTTTCAACAAGGCCTGGCCTTTAGGGAAGCTTCCCCATGACTGGAAACACTCCGTTTTCATTCCCATTCACAAAGTCGGGAACGATCCCTCTAACATATGCTCCTACTGACCGATCATGCTCATTTCGGTGGTCAGTAAATTAATGGAGAAGATGGTCAATGAACGCCTGGTCTTCTTTTTGGAGAAGAACAACCCGGTGCACAAGTACCAAAGTGGGTTCAGAAAGGGTCGTTCCACCACTGACCACATTCTCTCACCAATGACATCAGGAAGGCGTTAAACAATCACGAGTCCCGATTAGGAGTATTCCTCAACATTCACAAGGCCTATGACTCAGTCTGGAAAGAAGGCCTCCTTTACAATAAATACAGGCTGGGCATCAATGGAAAGATGTTCTGGTGGCAAGAAATCCTTCCAAGTGAGAGTAGGGCAAACCCTGTACTCTGTGTTCCCCATGGATGATGGTACTCCCCACGGTAGCTGCCTTAGTCCCACCCTTTTTAACTTCATGATCGATAATGCTGCATCCCCTTCAGCGTCCCATTGCAGGTTATCTGTATTTGCGGACGACATTGCCATGTGGAGCCGGAGCAAAAACCCTTTTTTTTAAAGCCCTGGAGTTTCACGATTTACGGACCCAAGTCCAAATTCATAATTTTCACCTGGACAAGGAAGGTCAAGGACCTATCGATAACAATCGATGGTACTTCCATTAAAGCTTCCCCGGATGTGTTCTTTCTGGGAATTACCTTCGACAGGGGCATAACCTGGAACCCAAATATTTAAAAAGAAATTGCTGCCAAATGTGCAAAAGGCCTTAACCTTCTACGAAGTCTAGCAGGTGCATATTGGGGAGCTCATTGGGAAAGTTTCCTTCTCCTGTATAAAACCCTCATCCGCTCCCAATTTGTTTACGGCAGTCAGGCCTTTTGGGACATGTGCAAAACTAACTGCCAAAAGCTGAAAAACATTCCAGCCAAATCACTACGGATGTGTCTGGGTGCTGTTAAAAGCACTCCAGTTTGGTCCCTCCTTGTGGAGTCTGGCGAGATGCCCTTGTCTCTCCGTTGGAAAATGGCCAACTTGAGGTATTGGGCTTAGAGCGTTTCCACTGGGGGCAACCATCCAGGTAAAGCGTTGTTCTCAGAATATTGGGAATACCTCTTGGCTGATTCTCCAACCCACCTCCTTTCAGACTTGCGTGTATAAGAGCAGCTAAGGAAATGGCTTTGGATTCTTTGTCGATGAACCCTTTAAACAAAGTGGCAATTTGGCTCCCCTTGGACCCTAGAAACCCCTTGTATTCAGTTGGACCTTTGGGGGAAAACTGAAAGGGATAAACGTAGTTGTGACTTGTAACCAGGCTGTGGAATATGTCAACACGGTTGGGAGTCAATCCTTACACGTTTACTCTGATGCTCGAAAGACCCTGGACGAGTGATAACAGCGGCTGCTTTTTGCATTCTGACTATCATTCGGTTTTCTCGGCTGAACTCTTTTCCCTTGTTTTGGACAAGAATGGATAATTGACTTCAACCCCCTTAGCGCAGTTATATTCTCCGATTCACGTTCTGGTCTGAAAGCGTTGGAGTCCCTGCAGTCTGGATTTAGGCATGACCTGGTTCTTGAGATGCTTCACCTTATTAACACAGTCAGTTGGAGGGGCACGGTTGCTAACCTGTGCTGAATCCCTGCCAACTTGGGCATTGGAGGCAATGAAATTGGAGGCAGCCAAATGGGCACTAAGGTCAGATTTTGAAACCCTAATCCTTCTGGGTCAGACAGAACTCTCTAATCTCAGACAGGTCAGACAGAAGGATTCACATCAACAAAAAATGGCAATTTCAGTGGGAGACTTCCAACAAATATATATATATATATAATATAATATATATAATATAATATAATATATATATATATAATATAATATATATATATATATATATAATATAATATATATATATATATAATATAATATAATATAATATAATATAATATAATATAATATAAAATAATATAATATAATATAAATATTATATATATATATATATATATATATATATATATATATATATATATATATATATATATATATATATATATATGTCGAGATCATGCCTTTTATTGTGCCTTATGTAATTGTGGTTTGCATTTAATAATGGTTGCTTTGTGAAAAGGATTAAGCTTACTATGTTCCCTCTTGCTTTTTAACTATGCTATATTTTCCAACTGTGCCAAAAAATGTAGAAAGATAGTGAAACCGCTTGCTCCGTTAGACCCCCTAGTGAAAACGCGTCTGTCTGTCCTTGACCAAAAGCCAACATGGAAGATAAGTTTTGAGAATGTCACGGTGCTCTTTCTCCCTCCCGCATCTTGCCCTTTGCTCATGCCAAATAAGATAGGACAAGGGTGGGGGTACTGGTCAACGTTTCCCCCATTGTGTATTATACTGCTGAAACTTGCCAAAATTAGCGGAGATTTTTATCACACTCTGCAAGTATATAAGGAAGTTCTTTCTGTAAGGAACTCAGGAGTGTATGTGGCCATGCTGTTCAATTGTGAATGGTATGACTCTTACACCCTCCACAGCGCTGTGATATTGGTTCATCATTAAATCTTGTTATCTCTTGAACTCAAGGTGTGGAACATGGTTCTATTCTCGTCATTTTGGTGTCAGAAGTGGGATCCGACTCTGAGCGATATTTGGGAGGCAGACCCTGTGGGGACTCAGCGGAGAGGCTGGCCAGCACTGATTCGATTAACGTGAGTTTTCATACTGAGGGGTCTTTCCAAATTGAGCTCCGTTTACTCACTCAGGCTGTCTGTCTTCCATTTCGTCGTTCCGTGCTTGGATCACGAACAAATTGGAATCTGGTGTGTAAGTACAGGCCTATTTGGCTCGGGTAACAAGTTGTCTATTGATGAACCAAGAAATGGGGGTCAGTTAGCAAAAAGGGGGGACTTCTTGGTAAAGCCAAGAACTTCCCAGGCAGGGCAGTCTAGAGACAAGATGGAGTTGATGGGGTTGATAGTAACCAGAGAAAGTATTGGCTGCGGACTAACGGAGGGGACCCAAGGAGGATGGCCAGGATAAGTGTTAAGCTAAGTTAAGAAGGGAGAACCCCTTTAGGAAAGCCCTGGCATGGGTGATAAGTTAGACAAGTTAGAAGCGCTATACAAGCATTGACCGCGAGTTAGCGCCGCGGGAGGACCGGATTAGGGAAATATCGGCGCGGTAAACTAAAAGGCAGGATTTTTCGGTGGATGGCCTCGGGGCGCTTCCTTGCGCCTTGTACGCATCACGAGCTGCTTCTTGCAAATGGGGGTCGTGCTGCCGTGCGCTGGGAGCGACCGCCTGGGCGCATGGATGGGAAAATGTTCCGTGCACGTTAATTAAATATCTTAAGGGAGATTAAGGTATGTCGGAGTAATACTCAATCTGAAGTAAACTAGAATGATTTGAGTTCTGGAGACGGAGTGCGTGTATTCGACGTATTCGGGTGGCCGAGTCAGGCGAATAAAGGATTAAAATGAGCCAGGTAAGATGCGGCTGGTTGCACCTTTATAAGGATATGGAAGAATAAGGATAAGAATGGGTAATAGATATTGGTGTTAAGAATACTCCGGCGTGAGTACTGTGTTAAGAGAAGGGTATTACAGATCGGGGGGCGGCCCGATCTTCGACCCGCTGGAGGGACTAGCCCAAGGAAGGTAGGACGATGAGTATTTTAAGTTAAGCTACGCACTGGATGTGTGTATCTGATAAACCCCCCCCCCCCCCCCCCCCTCAAGGCCTTCTTTGTCCTGTCTCAGGATTTAAGGCATGCACATCCGGTGCAGTTTTTACCCAAAGGAAGGAGTTCTGACAATATGCTATAGGTAGGTCAAGTATTAGCTCTTTCTGGACAAGAGATGAGGTTAGATCTGGAGAAATAAAACAGAGAGGATTATAATGTACGAGGTGTGTGGAATCCAGCTGTGAACACGCGAGCCGAGACATGCAGGCAGGTTACCGGGGCAACGGAGTAGCTGCCTCGCGGGGAACAGCGAGGTGGGACAGAATCGAGACAGGAATGCGGACCATGCTGTGCACAAGCAGGGGACGCATTCGTGTGTGTGAACAATGCGAGTGATGAGGTAGCTTGAAGTGATGTGTTGGAGTGAGCACATGTATGTTGTGTGCTGAGTGGAAGCGGTGCTGCATTGTCGAGCATGCTTCCAAGGAAGACTTTGGGATGCTAGAGTTGGAAGCGTTTTGTTTTGTATCTCAAGGGAGATATTGGTTATTTCTTATATGTGGAAATAGGAAATGTTTATGTGATTTTTGGAGAAGGATAAATTAAACTGGAATCAGAAAAGCGCAGGTACCAGATAGGAGAAAGGCATGGAGAATGAAGGGTCAGTCACATGGTATGTGTGTATAAGGGAATGAATGATCTGTCATAGCAGCGTGAATTTGTGTTTATTGTGTGTGTGTCATTGATGTGTGTCATTGATTGACAAGGGGTTCCCCAAATTGCCTGCAGGCGTTGGGCAATCCCGATGAGTACTTTGGAATGATATTATTTATATGTTGTGAAAGTGAAAAATTAATTGAGTACATTTAGGAAGAAATAAAAGGTATCAGTTTAGATTTTGAGATGCCATGTGGGACTCAGTCTGCTGGGGAAAATTGGCAGGGAATAATGAGTATGTTATGGAGAGCATGTGTAGACAGGGCTTTAAAACAAGTGTTCAATTACATCCCCACATTAACGGCTCTCCAGATGTAGCAAGGGAGAATGGGAGTAAAGGTCAAAAATGATAGGCTGTCAACCGACTGGGTGTTTATTCAACGGCATGGCCGGGGCTTGTATTTGGCCGACTTGGGATGGCAGAATGCGTTGAATGAAGGCAAGAATGACATGTGATGCTGGCGTGAGTCCAATCGGAAGGATGGATGGTTATGGTTTCACCCGGTCTGTTTATCTGTCTGTCTGTCCGGACACGGAGCTCTTGGGGAGAGCCAGGATGGGTTGGGGTGACCAAGATGAATGTGGACAATATATTAATTGTTTGCCATTGTGAAAATTTTGCCCTCGATTTGGGACGAAGACATATGGCATTTGCTGTCCGGCTCATTGATACTCCTATGTGATGCGGGGTATGTGTGTGGTGATGGTGTCTGGGGCCTCGGGGTTTGCCCCTGCCTATTTGCCGGTCCGTCTTGGCTGTCTGTTACATTTGACCCTCAGAAAAGGTTTCGTGAAAGGGGTTACACTTGATGGGCCAACTTATGGACAGGAACATGGAATTTGTACAGAATGCAGGCGATAACCCACCTGTGTCTATCTCTGTGTGGGTGTGTCCGTATTTGTCTGGCTTTCTGGCTGTCCATGGAGTCATGTCTTCGAACACTGATTTTGAGGGAGTTGCGGGTGTGCCATGGAGTTCAGGTGCACCTGCGGTGGTTGGAAGGTGATTTGATAGTAGCCTACAGATTTGGAGCGGGTGCGAGGATGCACGCTTGGATTAAAACATGTATTTAATTATCCGAGGATGTGTGCCGAGGTGCAGTGTGGATCAATTAAGGGAGAGGGCACTTCGACTTTGTACATCAGTGGACTTTGCCATGCGTGTGAAAGCGCAAGTCGATGATAATAATGTCTTGTCCAGCACAATATTTTCGCAACTATGGAATGTGCTCGAATTCCATGTTGGTGCAATACGAGTGTGATTCCCGCCATGCATGCCGCGAGAGATACATTGTTTGTGATGGGACTGTGGCGAAAGGTTGGATAGCAATGTGTAGAATATAAGATGCGTCGGTACATTTGTGTTGATCGATGCGCCGAAAAAGAAGTTGGAGGCGCGTGATGGAGTTGCAGGTGCGGACCAAAGCGGTGTCCGCGGTATCTACTGGGGGTCGAATGTCACTCCCTCAGTGTCTGCAGACTTGTCGTTCGGCAGTGTCGAAAGACAGGTTCGATTGTCAGTCTGTCTGCTTGATTTTCGGGTCTCACTCTGAGTATATGGTATATACTCTGAGTATATGGTCGTTTTCTGTTTTGTGCTTTAATGGTGGTTGATTTGACTTCCCTGAAAGGGGGATAATAAATATTTGGTGTTAGCTGTTGTCATTTCGGATGTTTGCAGTTGTAATGTGGAGCCAGTCTGTCTGTCCGACTGGGTGTGTCTGACTGCGTCTGCAGATATGGATCAAGGAGGAGCAGTGTCTGCGGTGTCTGTTATGGTGTCGAATGTCATTCACTGTGTCTGCTGACATGTCGTGTGACTATGGTGACTATGATGGTGTGTCCTGGCGGGAAGAATCGTGGCAGCCTACAGATTTGAATGGAATGGCCTCTGTGAGACCATCCTGTTAGTACGTTGGGGGTTCGTCTGTCTGTCTGTCTGTGAATGGAAACTCAGAAAATTGAACTGGACTTCGACAGAAGGCAGGTGGGTGGTCACCTGCTGTGAATTGTGGTGGAACATTTGTGATGTCCCCTAATACGAGGGGACGAATTGGTTTGTAAATGTGTTGTGCAGGTACTTTCTCTGTAGGTAGCCAAATTCTACCTGGGGTAAGTCAAGGTGGAGGGGAGTTGTCTCTGATGCCTTGCTCCACGGGGCAGTACTATTGTTGTCAAGTCTCATGTAACCTTGGTTAACGTATATCTACGGACAAGAGCTGCACTTTATTTTAGTAAGTGACTGGGAAAGTTTGTTTTAAAAAGTGCCAGTGGAGTTGTTTAGAGTTATGGAGGTCACAGCTCGCTGGAACCTCTTTGTTTATGTTTGGCTGACTTACACTGGCTAGTGTATGGGAAAAAGGGGGACTGAAAATGCTTTGAATTTGCAGCCTGGCGGACAAGAGCTGTGTTTGGGAAGGTTAGAATCCAGCATTTTGCAGCCCCGAGCAGAGGGGATTGCACATTGGGCATGTTTAGGATTTAACAGAGTGGTGGAGGTCTGTGGAAATATGAATCCAATGTTTGATGTATACTGGTCGGTGTGCTCTGAGTTTGAAGGAAGATGATGCGATTATTTCAGATTTATCATAGTTAAGTTTGAGAAAGTTGATTTCAAGCCAGGATTTTATTTCAGTGATGCAGTCCGTCAGGATAGAGTTGAGCAGTGGATTTGTGTCTGTCAGAGGTAGGATTTGAACCAAGAAAGGGCGGTGCCGGTAATGTTAAAGGTGCGATTCCAGGGAGGGCTATTCGGGTACTTTGAAGTGATTTACATCGGAATGCATCTCATGGAGGACTCCCGCTGTTCAAGGAAGGAAAGGTGTGAAATAGTGACGTCATCCTCGCTGGAAATGTGGTTGGGAATGGCAGGATTGACGCGAGAGTCACAGTGGGTGAAAAAATTGACCAACATAAGAATTCGGTCTATTTCAATAAATAGATCAGGTTATTTTATTTTTATTATTTGTTTATTGGGCAGCTATTGGGCCAGAGGCTAAAACAGGTGTCTGCAACAGGTGCATGGGATGCTAAGAGAGGTATTAGAGGACATTGGATTAACTTTAAATTGAAATGAAAATTGAAAAGGTGGATTAGAAAAATGAGTTTGTTCAAATAATCGTGGCATCTGTGGGATGCAACAATTTTGTGCCAGAATAGTGTATGGGGAACCGTCATCTGGGAAGCGTCGTTAAATGGCAGTAGGTTTAAACAGGTATTGAAAGGGTTCGTGCAATGTCATTTTGGGGCACCACTCGACACAAGAGTGGTAGAGAGCTGAAGTGAATTCTGCCAATATGGTGCAATAGGGTGACAACTGAGTTTTGTTTGGAAAACTATTTGTTTGCAATCTTGGTTCGTACATAAGCTGGCAAAGAGATTATGCCAGTCTGAGGGAGTTTGTGTCCTTTGGATGGGAGCTGGAGCCTTGTAGGGTTGGGGCTTGTGGCTCGCCATTGTCTGTCTGCCAGTTATGGTAGGCAGAGGGAAGAAGGAGTAATGATGCTCCTGCCTCTTGCTTGGCAGAAGGTAGAGGTGGTGGTGGGCCGTGGTGGGCCAAGATGGGTCAGAATAGGCCATGGAACAAAATTGAGCTCTCAAGAGCTGAGGTGATTTTAACCTGAGGATGCATCTCTCGATGGACCCCAGGCTGGTCCGAGGTGTGAAATATGGTGACATTGTCTTGTGGACACTTTGTGAGTGGCTAGACATGCGCCTGAAAGGGGAAATTGTATTCATAACTCATGTGGGTTGTGTCTGAAGGAAAGGTTTGGGAGAAAGTGTGAAGAAGGTCGTGGAAAGTGCAAAGATGATTGGATTGGAAAGTCGACTCAGATGGATTATCTGTCAATGACAGGTGACTGCAGGAATTGTTGAGGAAGTAGAGGAAAAGGTTGTAAAATGCTAATGGAAAAGACAGGAAATAAAGGAAAATGGTTAGTTATGGACTGTTGTTTTTGAGATAAGAAGGTGATACAAGGGGTTGGCTTGCACTGGGGGGACCAATGAATGTAAAGTTTAAAAACGTTGTGTTAGATTGCTACATGCAGAATGACCCCAATCGAGGAGGTGATTGGGGGCTGGTGAAGATTGGATCACGGCTCTGCAGACCAGGTGAACAAACTCGACCAGGTATGTGGGAATCACATCAATTGAATTATTGCTCAAAGGGAGGTGATAGAGCAAAATGAAGAAAATTGTCATGGGGACCGCAAGGCTAACCCCCGCTCTTGCAGGGAAATGGCTTTGGGAGGCTAGTTGTTGTTTTTGGTAGACTCTAGGTTCTAAAACCTAAGGCAAAATGCATAGGAGGGTAAAGTTGGTGATTGCGGATGGAGATTAGCTAGAGAACTTGGAGACGATTTCGTTATTTTTCAGATAATTTTTCCAGTGGGTTTATACTGGTGTGAAATTCGCGTATCTAGGAAGGAAGGGAAAAAATGTCCAGGTATTGATAGGATAACAGTGAAATTTTGAAGGGGAGAATACCGATTATTTCCATTGACCGATTATGGTTGGGGGGGGAAATGGTTGGTAAATCATGTATTATTAGATGTAGGGAAGATGATTAAAAGGAAGGTATTTTCGGAAATTGGTGAAAGTAAATATGGCATTTGAATTTCCAGACACGACACAGGAAATGTGGCTATGAATAAGCCAACCATCTGAGAGATAAGGTAACTAAATGCCAATTGGTGGGACGGGGGGCTAGGAATTTGATCATGGTGTGTGTAAGAAAGTATTTTTCAGGATGGACGATGAAGAAACCGCCGTCGGAAGACCATGATCTTGACCACAGAGGCCGTCGACCTGAATGGGTCCTTCAACAAGGCAGATGTGACCGGCGCTTCAGAAGATTGTATTGATTTTTGTGATGACTGTGATACTTGTGTTGAAAATCCCTTGTGGGAACTGGCTGATGCCTGTATTGATGTTTGTGATGGCTGTGATACTTGTGTGGTAAACCCCTTGCGTGTACTGGCTAACGCCTCTTATGTATTACAAGCTCACAGCTGTACACCCCCTTCCGACCCAACTATGGATCTGATTGCGACGCTGGGTCTGGCAGTCGAGGGACCCGACATGGATATCCTAGACCCGCAAGCCAACCAGGCGTCCATGGGAGACTTTGACATAAAGGAAGTCCCTCCCTTTGCTTCAAATGTTTCGGATCTCTTTGCTTCAAGTGATTCGGATTTTAACGCTCTGTACCCTGACCAGGAACATGAGACACAAGATACTGACAACATTATGTATTCCCCAGAACAGCAGCACGTGAGAGATCTCATGGGCATGATTGTTGATTAACTTCGAAGATCTGCAAGGACCGCATCTGCAAAGGGTGGGGGGAGCAAGTTCCGCAGGGGAGGTAGCAGGCCCCCTGGCGGAGCAGAACCTCATCTGGACCAGACGCCTTCGTTGTGGATCCGAAACATTAATGGACTTTCATGTTCTGAGCCTTCATGTTCCAAACACGCACAACATGACACCTTTCAAACATGCATGCGAGGTACTTTATGTGCATGGCATGCCCTGGGAGGACACACATACAACACTCAATAAAGCCCGATGTGGCCACATATAACACTATTCTCTTTTGCTTTGCAAATAAAGCCGATGTGGCCTGGTCTCTGTGATACGTAGTCTCGTAGAGACCAAATGGGGGAATGTCGAGATCATGCCTTTTATTGTGCCTTATGTAATTGTGGTTTGCATTTAATAATGGTTGCTTTGTGAAAAGGATTAAGCTTACTATGTTCCCTCTTGCTTTTTAACTATGCTATATTTTCCAACTGTGCCAAAAAATGTAGAAAGATAGTGAAACCGCTTGCTCCGTTAGACCCCCTAGTGAAAACGCGTCTGTCTGTCCTTGACCAAAAGCCAACATGGAAGATAAGTTTTGAGAATGTCACGGTGCTCTTTCTCCCTCCCGCATCTTGCCCTTTGCTCATGCCAAATAAGATAGGACAAGGGTGGGGGTACTGGTCAACGTTTCCCCCATTGTGTATTATACTGCTGAAACTTGCCAAAATTAGCGGAGATTTTTATCACACTCTGCAAGTATATAAGGAAGTTCTTTCTGTAAGGAACTCAGGAGTGTATGCGGCCATGCTGTTCAATTGTGAATGGTATGACTCTTACACCCTCCACAGCGCTGTGATATTGGTTCATCATTAAATCTTGTTATCTCTTGAACTCAAGGTGTGGAACATGGTTCTATTCTCGTCATATATATATATATATATATATATATATATATATATATATATATATGTCAAGCAACAGCTCTTTGTTCGTAAAAGAAGTTCACCAACAGCTTGAGAATGACGAAGCTTTATTAAATACCACTTATACAGATCCGGAGGAAGCGAACTTCTACAGCACGAATCGCCGTCATGCCACGTCCAGCCTTCCTGAAAATGCATTGATTCACAGTCCGCTTAAATAGGGACACGTTTATCAGAAAATCTCCGAGAGAACAAAGGAACTACGAGAGTTCCTCCCACCGTTATCCCTAGCCCCCACCGTCATCCGTTCTTTCATCTTGGGGGAGTGCAGCACGCACCGTCAGGATCCGGGCCAGATGTGGTTTCAAGGATCCGAGGTGACAGAAAATGTAACTCACTGAAGGGAGAGTGCATTCTTGGTCCTGATAAGACCGTAAAGTAAATGAGGTTTGTTCTGATGAGTCCCAGGTGTTAAGAGCACCTTCAGTTCACATTTCTCATTTAAACATAAATTCAAAGCATATTTATTGTAACTCAAGCGCCGCGGTGATTATACGAAATATAATTAATGTTTTGGCCGTTTATCAAAGGTTATATGTCTGCGGTCCGAGCATCCTACATGAAGCTACACATTCCACGCGCACATAAGCGTTCTCCTGCCCGCGGCTCGAGGCGCCGTCTGCGGATCGAAGGGGGATTTTACGACCGGACTTATCTAGCCTCGAAAGGGCACGAGCCATTTGTCCAGCACGACCGAAGCGAGTATTTTCTCATTTTAAACTAAAGCGAAGCGGAAAACCCTTTATTAACTTATGAAATAGCATTTTTAAACAACATTTAAATCATAACGCATTAGTCAACCAACGTCTATAACTGAACATTAGGCAATAACAAATCTACGACCTGACATTCCTTCCTCTTGTCTCGTCGAGACAAAGTATCTCAAGAGACAACGTGCCACATCGGGCTTTATTGAAAAATAATTGTGTAATGCGGGTATCTCCCAAGGGCATACCGTGCGCCCAAAGCGCCTCGCCCGTGCATTTGGGGAACGTGTCGTGTGGTGCGTGCTTGGAACCTGAGGGCTCAGAACATGAAAGTCCATTAACGTTTCGGATCCACAACGAAGGCGTCTGGTCCAGATGAGGTTCTGCCCCGCCAGGGGGCCAGTCACCTCCCCTGCGGAACTTGCTCCCCCCACCCTTTGCAGACACGGTCCTTGCAGATCTTCGAAGTTAATCAACGATCATGCCCATGAGATCCCTCACGTGCTGCTGTTCTGGGGAATACATAATGTTGTCAGTATCTTGTGTCTCATTTTCCTGGTCAAGGTACAGAGCGTTAAAATCTGAATCACTTGAAGCATTTGAACTTAAAACTTTTGAAGTAAAGAGAGGGACTTCCTTTATGTCAAAGTATCCCATGGACGCCTGGTCGGCTTGCGGGTCTAGGATATCCACGTCGGGTCCCTCGACCGCCAGACCCAGCGTCGCAATCAGATCCATAGTTGGGTCGGAAGGGGGTGTACAGCTGTCAGCTTGTAATACATAAGAAGCGTTAGCCAGTACACGCAAGGGGTTTATAGCACAAGTATCACAGTCATCACAGACATCATTACAGGCAGCAGCCAGTTCCCACATGGGATCAACACAAGTATCACAGTCATCACAAAATTCAATACAATTTTCTGGAGCGCTGGTCGCAACTGCCTTGTTGAAGGACCCATTCAGGTCGACGGCCTCTGTGGTCAGAACCATAGTCGTTGTCGGCGGCTTCTTCACTTTCCATCCTGTAAAATACTTTCTCATACAGAGGAGGACTAGAGATTTCATTAGTGCCCCCCAAATTACTACCCCAATTATCACAGCCAGTGCGGTCAATAACCACTTCACTATGGTGCCCGTCCATCCCCGGAACCAGTCAGTGAGCCAGCTAAATTTATAAGAGTTCTCGCGCGCGATCCGATCGATCGTCAGGGCGTGGCTAGTTTCCCTTAGTCTCACTATTGCGGCTGACACTCCTTCGGATGGATCGGGTATGTAAGTGCAACATTTTCCCTCTATTATTCCGCATACCCCTCCTTTCTCTGCCAGGAGCATGTCCAAAGCCACCCGATTCTGCATCACCATTGTACGCATGTGAATCACCGTATCCAATAGTATGTCATGAGCCGTAGCGGTGTCGTTTGCCACCTTTTCTAGGGCCAAAGCCCAATATGTGTTTTCACCCTTCTTTGGGGCCTTATCCTGGGGTTGCGGCGTGAGTATGTATTCGTTGCATCGTATGTAGTTCTTTTCGCCACCGGCCGCGCCAGGGGTCCAGACGCTGCACCGGACCTGCATAGTCATGTCTTTCTCTAGGCGTGTGCGTGTTTGTAGCTTAAAATCAGGGGTTCCCCATTTGTATCCTGGTTGGGCCAAGGTCTCAATGCTAGCTTGCCCGTTTTCCCGGAACTCTCGTTGCTTTCGTAGTACAATGCCAACGCGTCCAGGCCCTGCCGACAGTGCTAGCCATTTTACGCTTACCCAATTTGTGTGCAGGGCTTTCTGTTCGAAACATGGTCGTGATACTCTTTGTCCCCATGTTACGGTGAGGTGTCGGGTTTCGTTTTCGCATCTATTGGGATCGGAGCTTCCCCTAGCTGCTGTCGCTATCAATAGTATCGTACCTATGATTAGGCCCATCCTTACTGTGGTTGCTGTGGTGTAGTGTCTGGTGCTTGTATGGCCAACTTACAGTGCGTGGCGTGGATCCACGAGGTCTTGCCCTCGCAAAAGACTGCCGTTGGTGTAGTCAGCAACACCTGGACTGGTCCCTTCCACCTTGGTTCCAAGGCGTTCTTGCAGGTGAAGTGCTCCACGAACACCTGGTCTTTTTCCTCTGGTGGAACACCTGGTCCACAAGCGCCCTGGGAACACCTGGTCTCCAGGTCTCCAATTCATAGATTCAATTCATTCAATTCATAGTTTCATAGAACACCTTTTCTCCAATTTCCTAATCCACTTTTTCCAAGTGGATCCAATTTTATCCAATATTCAATTTTAAATTCAATCCAATTTAATCCAATCCAATTCAAATTAAATTCAATCCTTCTCTTCAGCATCCCAATTGCCTGTTTCCTACATCAATAATAAATAAAAAATAAAAATTAAACGAAAATTACTTCAGCTAGAGTTTCAACTAGAATTAACACAAACAAACCACCATTAACCTCCATGAACCTCCCCCTATTATTTATTTATTTTCACGAATAAACAAATAATAGAAATAACCTGGTCTAATTCCAATTCCAATTCTGGTCAGTTCTGGTGTCTGGTCACACACAATGTTTTTCTCACCCACTGTGATTCGCTCAAAATAGATTCTCACTGTTATGTCTGAAATTCGTCTCATGAAAACCCATTCAAGAGTCCGGTGTAACAGACAGACAAACACATAGACACGCTGAAGACCCCAGGGTACCCATCAAACTAGCTAGTCCGCAGATTCACAACACAGCGAAACATGTAACTTTACTAAAATAATCACTTACTCATAACTAATACTCATACCACTAATTACTCAAAATAATGTAATATCCCAATCTTCACCCCCTATGCAAATCGAAGCACCCCGGACAATCCACAACCAATATCAACCACTGTAGCCGCCTTCCCGACTCCAGGCAGCCACACACAGCCACATACATCTCCACCCACGTCACACAAGACAACAGCCAACGAGTGTGTCCACCACACAGAAACCTTTGGCGATGCAACAACCGAAGTTGGCGGTTCCAACTTAATCCAGCTTCACATACCGATTTCCCCAAAAACTCGTGAAACTTCACCCCCATTCTGGAAAAACCCTGGACTAAACCCTGACACCCTAAATAACTTCAGACCCATCTCCAACCTACCCTTTCTGTCAAAAGTTTTGGAACGTGCTGTGGCCACTCAACTCAAACATCACCACTCTGCCAATAACCTGTATGAAACATTCCAATCCGGATTCCGCTCCAACCACAGTACTGAAACTGCTCTCCTCAAAATCACCAACGACCTTCTCTCTCCTCTGACGCCGGCAACCTCCTCACCTACAGCACTTCAAAGATGCCCTCTACTCCGCCTACTACTCTCAAATTATCCACTCTGGCTCCGGAATCCCAAAAGCACTCTTCTCTACAATAAACAAACTAAATAAACAAATAAATAAACAAACTTTACAACGTGAACAAACTCCTCAGCGCCCTGGATACCACCACCTGTTATTCAGAGTAGACAACTGCATCTCCTTCCTTTCATTCATCCAAAGCAAAATTGACATCTACAACGGCTCAGTCACCACAACCCACTCTATCCTGACAAACTGCATCACTGAAATAAAATCCTGGCTTCGGATCAACCACAACCGACAACGACCTCAACCACCCATAACTCTGCCCTCAACATAGATGGTTTTCCAGTATCCACCTTCCCTCACATCCGGAATCTTGGCATCCTCATTGACCAAACCCTCTCCTTTGACAAATACACTAAACAGATCATAAAGACAGCCTTCTTTCACCTTAAAACATCGCCCGTCTCCGTCCATCCCTTTCCTCCACGGCTGCAGAAACCCTCATCCACGCTTTCATCACCTCCTTCCATCTCCACCGCCTCTTACACTTAAACAGATCACAATTACTCACTCATACACTGTTGCATCATCGAAGCTGACTACTCCCTTCTGAGACCTGCGCTTTCCGATGTTTGATCCACTAATCTGTTACGTCCTCTACTACAGGTAACTCTTCCTCAGCGAGCTTACACTGCCATATTTCCATTACCTATAGCTTATTTATGCTATATTTCACACCTTATGTATCTAAATTTACTTCCAACTTTGATCTCGTTTGGTCCAGTCAAAAGTAGACTTTTATCAACGCATTCACCATGCCGGATGACATCATGAAATCCCAGTAGGTTGTTCTTCAATCCCAACCATCATGTGATTGTCGACGTCTCCATTTATTTCGTTCCTCATGGGTTTGGTGTTTTATGGCCTTCACCTCCTACCCAATCACACTGCACATCATCCCCCGTCCTTGATGGATATATTTGCTAGCAGTCAGTATTTACAATTCTACATCCAGATGAGCACAGCATCCCATTTTTGCATCCAAAAACATCCCCAAAACCCCTGAAACAAACCCCTGGACTCCTTGCAGGCTGGACCAAAACCCCTGGACGAGGTTGTATCCCAGTACTGACTCTGCTGTCTTCTTGCAAATCACTTCAACTCCATGAATTTTACATGTTTCGTGAACAGAACAAAACACTCTGTAATCATCAGATTGAAACTGCCCCAAACCAGTCCATATAAACTCCATTGTTGTCCTGTCCATCTCTCTTTGTTACATCTACCTTTCCCCGATTCATCCCATGTCCAAATTTTGTGACCATTTGAGAAGCCCAGAGTTCGATTTTCAGTTCTGGCAACCTCAGCGACTGAATTTCCTTGTGGGTTTGATCCATTCCCATGAGTACCTGGGCCCAGTACTTGCCTCCATGGAACAATGACGCCTGAGCACTCAATTAGCCCTCCATAGGATCACAGACTTACAATCAGACAGACAGACAGACAAATAACACAGGCGTGTCACCAGCCTCAGCCCAGGACATCACTTCTCCAGACAGGCACAATATAATCCACAGTATCGAAATGCCAACTTCCACCCTGCTCCATGCTTGCTCCAAGCTCCACGCTCCATGCATGCCTGCTCCACCTCCACCCATGCATGCGTGCTCCACCATGCAACCCGATCTGTACTCGGTGCGCCCCCCATAATCAGTAAGTTATAATAACCACAATATACCTAGGCACCCACCTCTTGATACCACAACTTAATCCATGTTACTTGCATCTCTTTGCATCTTCCCAATTGTCCTCCATTTAACATGACTATCCCCATTGCTCGATCAAACACGTCACTGTACTTGACTCGGTTAAATTAAATTCAAGCATACTGTACCTGACGCTTCCGGTCGGCACCGGAAATCTGTTTATTTCTTGAGTCCCCTGAATCGAGACGTCAACGACAATTACAACAACAAACAGAACTCGATATTCTCTGTTCACTAATTACGTACATGATTTCAGTTTAACCAACAATATATGTCCCGATATTCTCTGTTCACTAATTACATACATACAGTATATGTCCCGATATTCTCTCCAGATTTAAGTTCTATATCCTGCCGTTAAAGCAACACCCAGTAGACTGACAGCCTGTCGTTCTTCCAAGGTTAGTGAATTATCTCTGACCTCTTTCCCTTGCAAATCTCGAACAAAAGTCAAATAAACTTCGAAAGGTCAAACTTCAAATTGGGGTAACCAGCGCTTTCATCCCACAACTAATGCAAGTCCGGCGACATTCCGTCCTTGCAAGAACTCCACATCCGGACCGACAAACGACCATTATTGAGGCTCTACATCGCAAAATGCCAGCTTCTACGAATCCAACAACCGTCACAATCCGCCCAGGAACTTCCGTGGGAGACATGCTTCACAATGCAGCACCCTTACTACCTGGTGCACACCTTTCGCACATCCCTCCTTGTTCGCACACTTCATCAACACACCTCCTCGCGCCCACACCTTGGCACAAGCCACACCACATACCGACAGTTGAAACCTCGACCGTCCTCCTTCCTCGGATAAGCGTTCTGTTGAAAACGTGACATTTCTGCTCAAATTATTGAATTTCCAATACTCTCCCTGCAGCGCCCGTGAGGCAGCTTGTCCCACATTATCTGCCCCCAGACCCATATGCATTTTAATAACTTAACCTTACCAGCATCGCTCGCCAGCAAACCCTTTGTCCGGCGCATCGATCAACACAAATGCATCGATGCATCTTCCAGCCGCCACTCCGCACCTTGATCTTGCAACTGCTATTCTATATTTCATCTGCTCTAGACTACCTCAATCAGAGATCTCTCTGAATCTCATCATTCGCACTGTACCTCACTTACTGTATGAACAAGACTTCCTGTTGGCACCGGAAATTAATTACTCTGTCTTGAAATCCTTCATTCGACTACGACAATCACCTCATTTTATATACTTCGCGTACTATCATCGTTTATTTAGCATTCCCCTTATATGAATCCATCTTAAATAACGTATTCCTCCTGTGACATTGCATGGCATGTATGTCGCAGGCGCCCACTATTCTGACATGGCTCATGTCTGATTCTGACATGAATGTGCTGGACAAATGGCTCACAGCACTCTGCCTGAAACACACGACCGTCTGACATGAACGTCCGACATCCAGCAAAGTCGCAATGACCCACAACCCCAATGCATTTGGGCACACATCCTCCGAGCAACCTCATAGCAGTATTCTCCCCCTGTGCGGGACACATCCCCTCTGAGAGAGGGCAAGTTATCACCGGCACTCTGAGCAAATCCCATGCTCCGAACCCAATTCAACAAACTCAACAACAACTGCCCAAAACCGAGAGCCCCCCATACAGCGCACACGTGACTCGCGGCTCGCTCAGCTCCTGCCCGAACGCACAATAACTATACCCAAACTTCCACGGAGCCGCACGGCGGAAACCACAGGTTCGTACCACACTTTAATTAAACGAACATCGCCAGGATCCTCGGATAGACGCTAAAATTCACAATACACACGACAAAAATCCGATTTAAATTCAGAGGTCGCCGATCGACCTGGCACAACCAACTCAACGCGGCGACGCCACGCCGCCCCCTGTCCCGGCACGCACCCTCGTGCCTCCACACGAATCCCAACACTCCCGCCTCGCGGTTTCCTGCGAGGCCCGTTGCCGTGGCAACCAGACTGCTCGCCGCTCTATTCGCGTTCACGGCGGGGTTTACCTCACATTGGGACATGAGTCCTTTCAAATGAGTTTGGCACCTGTCAACCAGTCAGCTGTCATAACATTGAGCTGTCATAACATTGAGCTGTCAGAACAGTCAGCTGTCATTAACTCATCCCTAGCTCGTAATCATCGCAAAAAAACAGGATCTCTGACGCTTGACCTCTCTGACCCAAAATGCACTACATGACATCATCATCCTAAAGGTGAGCTGCCTCAGGGATATACCCCACACATACAATACACAATATCTGCCATTGAATGAACTCTTCAATTCAAGTCAAACAAAAATCCGATTTAAATTCTGAATTTAGTTCAACAAATTCCAAATTTCTGCCCGACTGCCACTCGACAGACAAAAGCAGCCCATCTTGTAACCATCTCCAAGAAACCACTTCATATCAACGTTCCTCCGAGTGCTTTCCTGACCCGATTTATATCAAATCGCTCCCAAACACTCCAAAACAGATGAAAATCCGGACTCAGTTAAGGACCTCACCTGGTCCCTCGGATAGACGCTAAAATCGACATTCCCGGCCTGAATTTCCCGCACGTCAAGCAGACCACTTACAAAGCTTCACACCGAAACCCTCTGCTTTGCATATGTCATACAGACAAATACATTGGCCAGATACACACGTCAATTAATATCCCAATATACATTCATTCCTCATTCATATACCAGTGAGTCTCCCAGACTTCGCGCGAAAATCAGATCGACTCAAATCATGCCTTTCTCCAGCCACTCCCATGTACAATCTTTGTTCATTCATATTACGTCTCTCATTCAAGGAAAAGGATTTTTTGGGACGGGTTGGACGGGGTGGGTTGAGGTGGAAAGGGAAGGCAGGGCGGGGGTGTTGGGGTGTTGCCTAGAGCCCCGGGACTGAGCTCAGGTCTTGGGGGGTGGGGGGTGGTTTGGCATCTGGTCCAGCGGCATCAACCGCTGATTTACTTGCTTAACTGCTTACTTAATTGTCCTCTGTCCTTGTAGCTTCAATAACCATAGCTATAATGCTTAAAATTTCAATATTTCAAAAACCACTTCTGTCCTTCTTACCTGTGGTTACCTGGCCCCTTGCTGTGAGCCTATTTATTTTCTCTTGTTCACCTGGTCCTGGCCTGTTTCTATCTGGACCTCTGTTGCTTGCTTCCTCTGTCCCCACAGCTTCAGCAACTTTCCTGCCCTCTTGTCTAAAGCCCAGTCTCGAGCTTCCTGGCTTGACCTCGTAGTTGTCACTACCTTCTTGTCAAGCCTACCTAGTACCTGCGCGTTTCCCTATTCCTGGCCATGTTCCTTTGGCCCTCTAAGTTAGCCACAGCCCTTCTTTCCCTGGCATGCAATGGCATACCCCGTCTTGTCTCTGGGCTGTTCCTTCCTGGAAAGTTCTTGGCCACCTGGCTCAACCTTTATGGCTGTCCGACCTCACGTTTCCCCCTCCAACTTGTTAACTATAACGTTATCCTTACTGATATCCTACACAAAATCTATCCTTAGCTTTACTCTTAATGTTATCTTGCGAAGATACTACCCTTAGCGTTTCCTGTTACCCTCTTAACGTTATCCTGGTAAATTTAATAAAGGCTCGCCATTCAAGGCTTGAAATTAGCCTTTACTTACAATTTCTGTTCGGAGTGCAGGCAGTACAGGTGACAGGGGAGACGAACTGTGCCCGTTCGAGGAGGGGGGTACGAATTTGGATTGCCCTCTGATAAAAAAACAATGCTCACCTTAAACAAATCAGCGTGCCGGCGTCCCGGCCTCAGGCAGCCCCCCTCGGGTCGTTCAGGATTCGCCTCGACTGTCACTGTCCTGTTGCACCCCACTCCTGGTACCAAATGTCAAGCAACAGCTCTTTGTTCGTAAAAGAAGTTCACCAACAGCTTGAGAATGACGAAGCTTTATTAAATACCACTTATACAGATCCGGAGGAAGCGAACTTCTACAGCACGAATCGCCGTCATGCCACGTCCAGCCTTCCTGAAAATGCATTGATTCACAGTCCGCTTAAATAGGGACACGTTTATCAGAAAATCTCCGAGAGAACAAAGGAACTACGAGAGTTCCTCCCACCGTTATCCCTAGCCCCCACCGTCATCCGTTCTTTCATCTTGGGGGAGTGCAGCACGCACCGTCAGGATCCGGGCCAGATGTGGTTTCAAGGATCCGAGGTGACAGAAAATGTAACTCACTGAAGGGAGAGTGCATTCTTGGTCCTGATAAGACCGTAAAGTAAATGAGGTTTGTTCTGATGAGTCCCAGGTGTTAAGAGCACCTTCAGTTCACATTTCTCATTTAAACATAAATTCAAAGCATATTTATTGTAACTCAAGCGCCGCGGTGATTATACGAAATATAATTAATGTTTTGGCCGTTTATCAAAGGTTATATGTCTGCGGTCCGAGCATCCTACATGAAGCTACACATTCCACGCGCACATAAGCGTTCTCCTGCCCGCGGCTCGAGGCGCTGTCTGCGGATCGAAGGGGGATTTTACGACCGGACTTATCTAGCCTCGAAAGGGCACGAGCCATTTGTCCAGCACGACCGAAGCGAGTATTTTCTCATTTTAAACTAAAGCGAAGCGGAAAACCCTTTATTAACTTATGAAATAGCATTTTTAAACAACATTTAAATCATAACGCATTAGTCAACCAACGTCTATAACTGAACATTAGGCAATAACAAATCTACGACCTGACATTCCTTCCTCTTGTCTCGTCGAGACAAAGTATCTCAAGAGACAACGTGCCACATCGGGCTTTATTGAAAAATAATTGTGTAATGCGGGTATCTCCCAAGGGCATACCGTGCGCCCAAAGCGCCTCGCCCGTGCATTTGGGGAACGTGTCGTGTGGTGCGTGCTTGGAACCTGAGGGCTCAGAACATGAAAGTCCATTAACGTTTCGGATCCACAACGAAGGCGTCTGGTCCAGATGAGGTTCTGCCCCGCCAGGGGGCCAGTCACCTCCCCTGCGGAACTTGCTCCCCCCACCCTTTGCAGACACGGTCCTTGCAGATCTTCGAAGTTAATCAACGATCATGCCCATGAGATCCCTCACGTGCTGCTGTTCTGGGGAATACATAATGTTGTCAGTATCTTGTGTCTCATTTTCCTGGTCAAGGTACAGAGCGTTAAAATCTGAATCACTTGAAGCATTTGAACTTAAAACTTTTGAAGTAAAGAGAGGGACTTCCTTTATGTCAAAGTATCCCATGGACGCCTGGTCGGCTTGCGGGTCTAGGATATCCACGTCGGGTCCCTCGACCGCCAGACCCAGCGTCGCAATCAGATCCATAGTTGGGTCGGAAGGGGGTGTACAGCTGTCAGCTTGTAATACATAAGAAGCGTTAGCCAGTACACGCAAGGGGTTTATAGCACAAGTATCACAGTCATCACAGACATCATTACAGGCAGCAGCCAGTTCCCACATGGGATCAACACAAGTATCACAGTCATCACAAAATTCAATACAATTTTCTGGAGCGCTGGTCGCAACTGCCTTGTTGAAGGACCCATTCAGGTCGACGGCCTCTGTGGTCAGAACCATAGTCGTTGTCGGCGGCTTCTTCACTTTCCATCCTGTAAAATACTTTCTCATACAGAGGAGGACTAGAGATTTCATTAGTGCCCCCCAAATTACTACCCCAATTATCACAGCCAGTGCGGTCAATAACCACTTCACTATGGTGCCCGTCCATCCCCGGAACCAGTCAGTGAGCCAGCTAAATTTATAAGAGTTCTCGCGCGCGATCCGATCGATCGTCAGGGCGTGGCTAGTTTCCCTTAGTCTCACTATTGCGGCTGACACTCCTTCGGATGGATCGGGTATGTAAGTGCAACATTTTCCCTCTATTATTCCGCATACCCCTCCTTTCTCTGCCAGGAGCATGTCCAAAGCCACCCGATTCTGCATCACCATTGTACGCATGTGAATCACCGTATCCAATAGTATGTCATGAGCCGTAGCGGTGTCGTTTGCCACCTTTTCTAGGGCCAAAGCCCAATATGTGTTTTCACCCTTCTTTGGGGCCTTATCCTGGGGTTGCGGCGTGAGTATGTATTCGTTGCATCGTATGTAGTTCTTTTCGCCACCGGCCGCGCCAGGGGTCCAGACGCTGCACCGGACCTGCATAGTCATGTCTTTCTCTAGGCGTGTGCGTGTTTGTAGCTTAAAATCAGGGGTTCCCCATTTGTATCCTGGTTGGGCCAAGGTCTCAATGCTAGCTTGCCCGTTTTCCCGGAACTCTCGTTGCTTTCGTAGTACAATGCCAACGCGTCCAGGCCCTGCCGACAGTGCTAGCCATTTTACGCTTACCCAATTTGTGTGCAGGGCTTTCTGTTCGAAACATGGTCGTGATACTCTTTGTCCCCATGTTACGGTGAGGTGTCGGGTTTCGTTTTCGCATCTATTGGGATCGGAGCTTCCCCTAGCTGCTGTCGCTATCAATAGTATCGTACCTATGATTAGGCCCATCCTTACTGTGGTTGCTGTGGTGTAGTGTCTGGTGCTTGTATGGCCAACTTACAGTGCGTGGCGTGGATCCACGAGGTCTTGCCCTCGCAAAAGACTGCCGTTGGTGTAGTCAGCAACACCTGGACTGGTCCCTTCCACCTTGGTTCCAAGGCGTTCTTGCAGGTGAAGTGCTCCACGAACACCTGGTCTTTTTCCTCTGGTGGAACACCTGGTCCACAAGCGCCCTGGGAACACCTGGTCTCCAGGTCTCCAATTCATAGATTCAATTCATTCAATTCATAGTTTCATAGAACACCTTTTCTCCAATTTCCTAATCCACTTTTTCCAAGTGGATCCAATTTTATCCAATATTCAATTTTAAATTCAATCCAATTTAATCCAATCCAATTCAAATTAAATTCAATCCTTCTCTTCAGCATCCCAATTGCCTGTTTCCTACATCAATAATAAATAAAAAATAAAAATTAAACGAAAATTACTTCAGCTAGAGTTTCAACTAGAATTAACACAAACAAACCACCATTAACCTCCATGAACCTCCCCCTATTATTTATTTATTTTCACGAATAAACAAATAATAGAAATAACCTGGTCTAATTCCAATTCCAATTCTGGTCAGTTCTGGTGTCTGGTCACACACAATGTTTTTCTCACCCACTGTGATTCGCTCAAAATAGATTCTCACTGTTATGTCTGAAATTCGTCTCATGAAAACCCATTCAAGAGTCCGGTGTAACAGACAGACAAACACATAGACACGCTGAAGACCCCAGGGTACCCATCAAACTAGCTAGTCCGCAGATTCACAACACAGCGAAACATGTAACTTTACTAAAATAATCACTTACTCATAACTAATACTCATACCACTAATTACTCAAAATAATGTAATATCCCAATCTTCACCCCCTATGCAAATCGAAGCACCCCGGACAATCCACAACCAATATCAACCACTGTAGCCGCCTTCCCGACTCCAGGCAGCCACACACAGCCACATACATCTCCACCCACGTCACACAAGACAACAGCCAACGAGTGTGTCCACCACACAGAAACCTTTGGCGATGCAACAACCGAAGTTGGCGGTTCCAACTTAATCCAGCTTCACATACCGATTTCCCCAAAAACTCGTGAAACTTCACCCCCATTCTGGAAAAACCCTGGACTAAACCCTGACACCCTAAATAACTTCAGACCCATCTCCAACCTACCCTTTCTGTCAAAAGTTTTGGAACGTGCTGTGGCCACTCAACTCAAACATCACCACTCTGCCAATAACCTGTATGAAACATTCCAATCCGGATTCCGCTCCAACCACAGTACTGAAACTGCTCTCCTCAAAATCACCAACGACCTTCTCTCTCCTCTGACGCCGGCAACCTCCTCACCTACAGCACTTCAAAGATGCCCTCTACTCCGCCTACTACTCTCAAATTATCCACTCTGGCTCCGGAATCCCAAAAGCACTCTTCTCTACAATAAACAAACTAAATAAACAAATAAATAAACAAACTTTACAACGTGAACAAACTCCTCAGCGCCCTGGATACCACCACCTGTTATTCAGAGTAGACAACTGCATCTCCTTCCTTTCATTCATCCAAAGCAAAATTGACATCTACAACGGCTCAGTCACCACAACCCACTCTATCCTGACAAACTGCATCACTGAAATAAAATCCTGGCTTCGGATCAACCACAACCGACAACGACCTCAACCACCCATAACTCTGCCCTCAACATAGATGGTTTTCCAGTATCCACCTTCCCTCACATCCGGAATCTTGGCATCCTCATTGACCAAACCCTCTCCTTTGACAAATACACTAAACAGATCATAAAGACAGCCTTCTTTCACCTTAAAACATCGCCCGTCTCCGTCCATCCCTTTCCTCCACGGCTGCAGAAACCCTCATCCACGCTTTCATCACCTCCTTCCATCTCCACCGCCTCTTACACTTAAACAGATCACAATTACTCACTCATACACTGTTGCATCATCGAAGCTGACTACTCCCTTCTGAGACCTGCGCTTTCCGATGTTTGATCCACTAATCTGTTACGTCCTCTACTACAGGTAACTCTTCCTCAGCGAGCTTACACTGCCATATTTCCATTACCTATAGCTTATTTATGCTATATTTCACACCTTATGTATCTAAATTTACTTCCAACTTTGATCTCGTTTGGTCCAGTCAAAAGTAGACTTTTATCAACGCATTCACCATGCCGGATGACATCATGAAATCCCAGTAGGTTGTTCTTCAATCCCAACCATCATGTGATTGTCGACGTCTCCATTTATTTCGTTCCTCATGGGTTTGGTGTTTTATGGCCTTCACCTCCTACCCAATCACACTGCACATCATCCCCCGTCCTTGATGGATATATTTGCTAGCAGTCAGTATTTACAATTCTACATCCAGATGAGCACAGCATCCCATTTTTGCATCCAAAAACATCCCCAAAACCCCTGAAACAAACCCCTGGACTCCTTGCAGGCTGGACCAAAACCCCTGGACGAGGTTGTATCCCAGTACTGACTCTGCTGTCTTCTTGCAAATCACTTCAACTCCATGAATTTTACATGTTTCGTGAACAGAACAAAACACTCTGTAATCATCAGATTGAAACTGCCCCAAACCAGTCCATATAAACTCCATTGTTGTCCTGTCCATCTCTCTTTGTTACATCTACCTTTCCCCGATTCATCCCATGTCCAAATTTTGTGACCATTTGAGAAGCCCAGAGTTCGATTTTCAGTTCTGGCAACCTCAGCGACTGAATTTCCTTGTGGGTTTGATCCATTCCCATGAGTACCTGGGCCCAGTACTTGCCTCCATGGAACAATGACGCCTGAGCACTCAATTAGCCCTCCATAGGATCACAGACTTACAATCAGACAGACAGACAGACAAATAACAGAGGCGTGTCACCAGCCTCAGCCCAGGACATCACTTCTCCAGACAGGCACAATATAATCCACAGTATCGAAATGCCAACTTCCACCCTGCTCCATGCTTGCTCCAAGCTCCACGCTCCATGCATGCCTGCTCCACCTCCACCCATGCATGCGTGCTCCACCATGCAACCCGATCTGTACTCGGTGCGCCCCCCATAATCAGTAAGTTATAATAACCACAATATACCTAGGCACCCACCTCTTGATACCACAACTTAATCCATGTTACTTGCATCTCTTTGCATCTTCCCAATTGTCCTCCATTTAACATGACTATCCCCATTGCTCGATCAAACACGTCACTGTACTTGACTCGGTTAAATTAAATTCAAGCATACTGTACCTGACGCTTCCGGTCGGCACCGGAAATCTGTTTATTTCTTGAGTCCCCTGAATCGAGACGTCAACGACAATTACAACAACAAACAGAACTCGATATTCTCTGTTCACTAATTACGTACATGATTTCAGTTTAACCAACAATATATGTCCCGATATTCTCTGTTCACTAATTACGTACATACAGTATATGTCCCGATATTCTCTCCAGATTTAAGTTCTATATCCTGCCGTTAAAGCAACACCCAGTAGACTGACAGCCTGTCGTTCTTCCAAGGTTAGTGAATTATCTCTGACCTCTTTCCCTTGCAAATCTCGAACAAAAGTCAAATAAACTTCGAAAGGTCAAACTTCAAATTGGGGTAACCAGCGCTTTCATCCCACAACTAATGCAAGTCCGGCGACATTCCGTCCTTGCAAGAACTCCACATCCGGACCGACAAACGACCATTATTGAGGCTCTACATCGCAAAATGCCAGCTTCTACGAATCCAACAACCGTCACAATCCGCCCAGGAACTTCCGTGGGAGACATGCTTCACAATGCAGCACCCTTACTACCTGGTGCACACCTTTCGCACATCCCTCCTTGTTCGCACACTTCATCAACACACCTCCTCGCGCCCACACCTTGGCACAAGCCACACCACATACCGACAGTTGAAACCTCGACCGTCCTCCTTCCTCGGATAAGCGTTCTGTTGAAAACGTGACATTTCTGCTCAAATTATTGAATTTCCAATACTCTCCCTGCAGCGCCCGTGAGGCAGCTTGTCCCACATTATCTGCCCCCAGACCCATATGCATTTTAATAACTTAACCTTACCAGCATCGCTCGCCAGCAAACCCTTTGTCCGGCGCATCGATCAACACAAATGCATCGATGCATCTTCCAGCCGCCACTCCGCACCTTGATCTTGCAACTGCTATTCTATATTTCATCTGCTCTAGACTACCTCAATCAGAGATCTCTCTGAATCTCATCATTCGCACTGTACCTCACTTACTGTATGAACAAGACTTCCTGTTGGCACCGGAAATTAATTACTCTGTCTTGAAATCCTTCATTCGACTACGACAATCACCTCATTTTATATACTTCGCGTACTATCATCGTTTATTTAGCATTCCCCTTATATGAATCCATCTTAAATAACGTATTCCTCCTGTGACATTGCATGGCATGTATGTCGCAGGCGCCCACTATTCTGACATGGCTCATGTCTGATTCTGACATGAATGTGCTGGACAAATGGCTCACAGCACTCTGCCTGAAACACACGACCGTCTGACATGAACGTCCGACATCCAGCAAAGTCGCAATGACCCACAACCCCAATGCATTTGGGCACACATCCTCCGAGCAACCTCATAGCAGTATTCTCCCCCTGTGCGGGACACATCCCCTCTGAGAGAGGGCAAGTTATCACCGGCACTCTGAGCAAATCCCATGCTCCGAACCCAATTCAACAAACTCAACAACAACTGCCCAAAACCGAGAGCCCCCCATACAGCGCACACGTGACTCGCGGCTCGCTCAGCTCCTGCCCGAACGCACAATAACTATACCCAAACTTCCACGGAGCCGCACGGCGGAAACCACAGGTTCGTACCACACTTTAATTAAACGAACATCGCCAGGATCCTCGGATAGACGCTAAAATTCACAATACACACGACAAAAATCCGATTTAAATTCAGAGGTCGCCGATCGACCTGGCACAACCAACTCAACGCGGCGACGCCACGCCGCCCCCTGTCCCGGCACGCACCCTCGTGCCTCCACACGAATCCCAACACTCCCGCCTCGCGGTTTCCTGCGAGGCCCGTTGCCGTGGCAACCAGACTGCTCGCCGCTCTATTCGCGTTCACGGCGGGGTTTACCTCACATTGGGACATGAGTCCTTTCAAATGAGTTTGGCACCTGTCAACCAGTCAGCTGTCATAACATTGAGCTGTCATAACATTGAGCTGTCAGAACAGTCAGCTGTCATTAACTCATCCCTAGCTCGTAATCATCGCAAAAAAACAGGATCTCTGACGCTTGACCTCTCTGACCCAAAATGCACTACATGACATCATCATCCTAAAGGTGAGCTGCCTCAGGGATATACCCCACACATACAATACACAATATCTGCCATTGAATGAACTCTTCAATTCAAGTCAAACAAAAATCCGATTTAAATTCTGAATTTAGTTCAACAAATTCCAAATTTCTGCCCGACTGCCACTCGACAGACAAAAGCAGCCCATCTTGTAACCATCTCCAAGAAACCACTTCATATCAACGTTCCTCCGAGTGCTTTCCTGACCCGATTTATATCAAATCGCTCCCAAACACTCCCAAACAGATGAAAATCCGGACTCAGTTAAGGACCTCACCTGGTCCCTCGGATAGACGCTAAAATCGACATTCCCGGCCTGAATTTCCCGCACGTCAAGCAGACCACTTACAAAGCTTCACACCGAAACCCTCTGCTTTGCATATGTCATACAGACAAATACATTGGCCAGATACACACGTCAATTAATATCCCAATATACATTCATTCCTCATTCATATACCAGTGAGTCTCCCAGACTTCGCGCGAAAATCAGATCGACTCAAATCATGCCTTTCTCCAGCCACTCCCATGTACAATCTTTGTTCATTCATATTACGTCTCTCATTCAAGGAAAAGGATTTTTTGGGACGGGTTGGACGGGGTGGGTTGAGGTGGAAAGGGAAGGCAGGGCGGGGGTGTTGGGGTGTTGCCTAGAGCCCCGGGACTGAGCTCAGGTCTTGGGGGGTGGGGGGTGGTTTGGCATCTGGTCCAGCGGCATCAACCGCTGATTTACTTGCTTAACTGCTTACTTAATTGTCCTCTGTCCTTGTAGCTTCAATAACCATAGCTATAATGCTTAAAATTTCAATATTTCAAAAACCACTTCTGTCCTTCTTACCTGTGGTTACCTGGCCCCTTGCTGTGAGCCTATTTATTTTCTCTTGTTCACCTGGTCCTGGCCTGTTTCTATCTGGACCTCTGTTGCTTGCTTCCTCTGTCCCCACAGCTTCAGCAACTTTCCTGCCCTCTTGTCTAAAGCCCAGTCTCGAGCTTCCTGGCTTGACCTCGTAGTTGTCACTACCTTCTTGTCAAGCCTACCTAGTACCTGCGCGTTTCCCTATTCCTGGCCATGTTCCTTTGGCCCTCTAAGTTAGCCACAGCCCTTCTTTCCCTGGCATGCAATGGCATACCCCGTCTTGTCTCTGGGCTGTTCCTTCCTGGAAAGTTCTTGGCCACCTGGCTCAACCTTTATGGCTGTCCGACCTCACGTTTCCCCCTCCAACTTGTTAACTATAACGTTATCCTTACTGATATCCTACACAAAATCTATCCTTAGCTTTACTCTTAATGTTATCTTGCGAAGATACTACCCTTAGCGTTTCCTGTTACCCTCTTAACGTTATCCTGGTAAATTTAATAAAGGCTCGCCATTCAAGGCTTGAAATTAGCCTTTACTTACAATTTCTGTTCGGAGTGCAGGCAGTACAGGTGACAGGGGAGACGAACTGTGCCCGTTCGAGGAGGGGGGTACGAATTTGGATTGCCCTCTGATAAAAAAACAATGCTCACCTTAAACAAATCAGCGTGCCGGCGTCCCGGCCTCAGGCAGCCCCCCTCGGGTCGTTCAGGATTCGCCTCGACTGTCACTGTCCTGTTGCACCCCACTCCTGGTACCAAATGTCAAGCAACAGCTCTTTGTTCGTAAAAGAAGTTCACCAACAGCTTGAGAATGACGAAGCTTTATTAAATACCACTTATACAGATCCGGAGGAAGCGAACTTCTACAGCACGAATCGCCGTCATGCCACGTCCAGCCTTCCTGAAAATGCATTGATTCACAGTCCGCTTAAATAGGGACACGTTTATCAGAAAATCTCCGAGAGAACAAAGGAACTACGAGAGTTCCTCCCACCGTTATCCCTAGCCCCCACCGTCATGCGTTCTTTCATCTTGGGGGAGTGCAGCACGCACCGTCAGGATCCGGGCCAGATGTGGTTTCAAGTCTCCGAGGTGACAGAAAATGTAACTCACTGAAGGGAGAGTGCATTCTTGGTCCTGATAAGACCGTAAAGTAAATGAGGTTTGTTCTGATCAGTCCCAGGTGTTAAGAGCACCTTCAGTTCACATTTCTCATTTAAACATAAATTCAAAGCATATTTATTGTAACTCAAGCACCGCGGTGATTATACGAAATATAATTAATGTTTTGGCCGTTTATCAAAGGTTATATGTCTGCGGTCCGAGCATCCTACATGAAGCTACACATTCCACGCGCACATAAGCGTTCTCCTGCCCGCGGCTCGAGGCGCCGTCTGCGGATCGAAGGGGGATTTTACGACCGGACTTATCTAGCCTCGAAAGGGCACGAGCCATTTGTCCAGCACGACCGAAGCGAGTATTTTCTCATTTTAAACTAAAGCGAAGCGGAAAACCCTTTATTAACTTATGAAATAGCATTTTTAAACAACATTTAAATCATAACGCATTAGTCAACCAACGTCTATAACTGAACATTAGGCAATAACAAATCTACGACCTGACATATATAGTTATAGGCTATGTTGCCGCAGATTCACGCGGGGTGCATAAATCCTCGGAGTCTAAGTAAATGTCTACTGTGTAGCGCCACCTGGTGGTGGTGGTAGAGGGCATTATTGGTATATAATAATAGCCGGCGAAGCTGGTCTTGTGAATGAACGCGTACGGATTATGTTGAAAAGCCAGATTTTTATGGATCCCTTGAGAATTTCGAAGCTTTGACGCACCAAATCGCTCAATGGAGGCCACCTTCTTGCTTATGCGGAAGTATGCATAACAAATTGAAAAAGTTCAATAGGAGTTTGTTTCACCCATCTTTTTTTGATTCACAATCTTATGCACCTCTAATTTGTAATTAAAATACTTTAAGACCAACCTCGGCCCGCACGGGCCTGGTTATCTTCAACGAAAATCGTCACCAAACACCGGAACCAATGAAATTTGAGCATTTGAAAAATTATTTCAAAAAAGCTTTTTACCGTTTGAGGCTGAAAATGGCGTCAAATCTATCTATAATTCCAGTAATCTCTGTGTGTGTGTGTTTGTCTGTGTGTCTGTGACCGCTGTTTCTCGACAACCACGGGTCCGATATACTTTAAACTTGCCAGGTATATTGCTGGGGACCCGAGGATGTGCCTTTTCAAGGTTTCATATTAATCGGAGAAGTAGTTACCGAGCTATGGCGATTTCTTTACCAAACTCCGCAAGCCGTTCGCTTTGGACCAAACCATTTCATGTAAATAGAGGGGGGGGGGGGATTGTCACCGTACTCGCAAGCCGTTCGCTTTGGACCAAACCATTTCATGTAAATAGAGGGGGGGGATTGTCACCGTACTCGCAAGCCGTTCGCTTTGGCTTTGCGAATGGACCAAACCATTTCATGTAAATAGAGGGGGGGGGGGGATATAATTTTAGATATATATATAGTACGGGCATGCCCTAGTATTCTAAAATTGACGAAGAATTATTTTTTAGAAATCTCGCGGCCGAAGGGGATAGTTTTTCACGGCCGGAAATATCCGAAGTTGAGACGGAATTCACCGAATTAATAAAGAAGTAAATTTTATAAATTTTAATCTCATCCAGAATGCAAATGGTGTCATTTTGAACTAGGTACGGTACCTACTACCAACTACCTAACCCACTGATGCCATAGTGATGGGTAAAATAGTGGCAAGAGGGTTTGGCTTCGCCGGCTCATTGCGGGTTTGCAGTCGGTACTAGTACAACATGCAATGGTGGTAAATTACAATTTCCTTTACCTGGGCAACACTGAGGTTAAAGCATTCTTCGCACGGGTAAATTTGTTCTCCTTCCCTTCTATCTCCCCCCCCCCCCCCCAAAATGGAGGAGCTTGTGAAAGCCCCAATTGACCCTTCCCAATTTACAAGTGGCGCCTCCAAGCAGACTCAAGTCCCGCCATAGTCCAGTAATAATGTGACTTGACCTCACACTAATTGCAACAGAAGCAAACTCAACTGATTTGTGTATCCTCAATATGTCCTGAATGAGGGAAAAAAAGTGTTAAGGAATTGCATGGGTGGAAAGTTTTGAAAAATGCATAAATATGATCCTACCAAAAAACCGATTTTTAGCCCTTTCTGCTAGATTTGACTATGCTGTATTTTTTTCCTTGAAGCAAAAAAAACACATACAGAGTATCAGTGATGAGAATTTATTGTGATCACATCATCACATAACTGATCAACTGTTGATCAAACGATTGAACCAATGAAATATGTGTACAGAATACATATAACACTACACAATGTCATCATCGTCGTCACAGGGCATCTGCATTGAGTTAGTGCAGCTGGATCCCCTGCAGTTTCCACATGCCGGAGTGCACTCGATATTGTTCTTTTTGCATGTGCATCTCAGGGTGCTGCAGTCAGCCTGGCAGTTGCACTTGATGATCCGCAGAAGCTTTTCAGGAGCAGGGGGTAGGGTTGTCTGAACTGGCACAAACCCCTCGACACACTTCTGCCATCCCCACTCTGTAGGACGAGGTCCATCTGTAAGATAAGACAGGGAATTTGGTTTTGTCACAGCAGCAATGATACAGAAGGTAGTGAAAATAATACACAAGATACACAGAACATCACAGTAATTGAACTTAATATATTAACTGAAATTAATATACTAAAATACAAGAATAAACATAGCAGCAATCAGGGCACACAGTAAAATGTAAATGTACCAGATGTAGATCCCTTCCATTCTTGTACTTGCAAGTAGACACGCAGGCTGTGAAACTTTGCTGCTCCTGATGTTGGTGGTAAGACCTGTGGCCGAACGTAAGTAGAGCTAGATGCCACCTTCTCACAGAACCGATGATATCGGAGGGAGTCCAGGGTGTCAGTTGATGTTCCATTGTAGAGAATCACCATCGCTTTCTCTCCTGCTTCTGCCACATCATCTGTAGAGGCTGAATGTGCATAGAACACCTCGGCCTGCTCTCGGAATATGTCGCTTTCTTTGAATTTCTTGAGGGAAGCTCCCTTCCCGATCCCGTGGAGGCGAGATGTAGTGTCACATCCAAGAACTGCATGTAAGAACAAGATGTGCTTACATATGTCTGGGCCAAGTAGTTGTTTTGTAGCCTTGATGTTCCAAATGCGAGGCTTCTTTGTTGTCTTCCTTGACTCAGAACAAAAGAACAGGTCATGGGAGTCCAGGCTTGCATGGTAGCAGAGAAGGACTAAGAGGTCTGTATCATCCCCCATTCGCACAGTATTGTTGGTGGTAGCACACTGCACAGCTTTCTGCACAATCAGCAGGTCAGCATCGCCTGAGGCATGGTATGTCTCACAGTTTGCCTTCTGCAGTTCTTCACTTAACATGGAAAGAAATTGCTGCTTGTTCTGCCTGTTGGCCAGGAACTGTTCCTTCTGCATTGTGACAATCATGTCGGCTGTAAATGTCACAGTGGCACCAATCTTCCCTTTTGACCGTCTGTGGTGTGTCATGTCCTTTGTGTTGTTACTTTCATACCCATCAAACACCACTACAGCCTTGCCATACTTCTTCGTTACATACTCCGTATACTGGTGGCATATGTCTTTATAAGTAGATCCATGGGACCATGGGATGCGTTGAAGAAGTGCTCCACCATCCAAGACATACTGGCAGCCATCAACTACATTATCTGCTGGAACATGAGGCCCGATAAGACCCCAGATGGCGTCGGCGAGGGCTGGCTTCTTTGCTTCTCGAAGCAGTAGAGTGGAATCAAATAGGGCTGGGGGATAGCTACATAGCTCATATTTGAGGGCTGACTCGAGTTCATCACTGTTCTGTGCCACTATGACCAGTCTCTGGAAGAGAAGCTGTGGATCAACTTGAATTTGATCTCCATCGATCCTTACAGAAGACTTCATGCCGAGAGTGACAGCTTGATCCTTCCTCTTGAAGGTGAACTCAGCAGGTGTTAGTCCATCCATGGACTTCAGTATCGCAGTGCCAACGGACTGTGCTATATCAACGTTGACGGTGGAAAGGGCATTCTCCCCAGTGGCAATATTCCGGAAACTAGGGTCATTGCTGAATGGATTGTGCTCCTGTAGATAACTGAGAACTGTCAGTGTGTCCTTCCAGTCACGGGATTGCCTTGCTTTGGTCATGTCTTTGTTCTGCTCTCCAGTGTTGTAGTTGACCCCCGTGAGTCCCTCCATTGCCTGGTTTACTTCTGCACAGGCGGGCATCGATAGCAGCCACAACAGACGCTGTTGCTCCGTCATCCCTCGCCCTCGTGTGAGCCCACCACTGGTTTTTAAACTTCTCATCAGAACCTGCTCAATGACCAGGTCAGGTGAGAGACCTGCCCATAGGCGATCGCTTCGCCGAATCACGTGGAACCCTTCCTCGAAACGTTGTTGGACTTCTGGGTGTTCAGTCTTGAGGTTGTGCATCTGCTGAAGGTACACCCTGGCAGATTTGGTGTAAAGATTGTGTCCTGATGCTGCCAGATAGGGTAGCATGTCCTGGATAGCCTGCAGATGTAAGGCCCAGTTTCCAGTGCGTTCTGCACTGATGTATTTTCGTAGGATGTCCAGCATGTCCATGTACTGAACCCAGAGAGCTGAAGTTCTAGAGGACTTCTTGGTGGACTCGATGTGCTTTTGAAGGCGGTCTTTGATTCTCACTAGAACTTCAGACTGACAAACTTCTTCAGCAGATATAGCCCCATTTATCAGCTTCTCATAGATCTTATAAGCTCCCTCCAGGTCCGCATCTCTGCTTCCATCTGTTATCTGATGATCCGGTGGCCTTGCAGCTGCAGCTGCTTCGGCTGACTCTGACTCTCCATCCTTACTGTTGTCTGGAGTTCCAAATTGCTGTGGTAGATGGAAATCGAACACGTTTGATAGCATCAGTGCATTGAGGGCTGCATCAACAATTGAGTGTGCACGAACTGCTCACGCAACAGCTTTGCCACACATCATGTGGATTACTGCATTTGGGGCATAGATCAACTCCAGCAGTTCTTGTAGCCCAGATGAGGCCATCAAGTGTCCGATGCAACCGAGGAAGCTCATTTCTGCATGGAAGCCACCCAAACGCAAGACTATTCGTCTCAGATCACTTTCCATTGGCTCAGAGTTGATAATCATGAGAGCCTTCCACCAGAGTGGCTGATCAAACGTGATTATTGGGGTGACATTGTGGCATCGTGCATGCTCACTAACAAATGTCAGGGTCGAGAATATGCATGTGCTATCACTGGGATTCAGATCGATCATCGGCAGAAGCATAACAGTTGCTTTGCCAGGGTGGTCACCATAATGCACGAACTGCATCATTCCTGACCATGCAGGTCTGGGAGACCCAAATAGGACGGATGCTTTCCACAGGACATCAAGATTTTCACAGCTGTTCTGGACCTGAAGGTTGACAAGCTTCTGGTAGGTCAGTGCCATCAAATTGTGCCTTTCGTCTTTGTGGTACCGTACTTGTACCCTTCCAACCATTGCCACATCCAAGGAAGTAGCCTTGATCCTGGGGATTGGCTGCCTTGATCTAATTCCAGGGGTTATGGCTGCAATCATTCCTATACCATGGAATGTACCAAGGCCATCAAGCGTGCGGATGTTATGGTCGACATTGTCAGCTACATATTGGACAAACTCTGTCGATAGGTCAGGAATGTTTGTTCCATGGAATTTGGCTGCATTTCGTTCAAACTGGTGCACCTCCTGGTATGCGCAACAAAACCCAAGGTGATGAAGAGTATCAATGAGGAACCGCGATGCAAAGTGGTGATATAGTTGCACGCCCACCCCCAAACTGAAGTGGTGCTAACATGACTGACTCTTGGTCTAGTTGCCTGCATCATTGCTTGTCCAATTGCCGCCACTTTGGCTTGAGTTTTGGTCCCGGCAAATAGTTCTTCCAGGAGCACGCGAAGAGTATCTGGAAGAAATCTGACGCCAGCCTCTTGCGATTCTATGTCATCAAGAGCTGGGTAAGACTCATAGGATAACCCGATGTCTTTGATATCTTGTTTGATGAGCTTTGCAGCTGCCTGCACAAGCTTGATCTTCTCTGGATCTTCTGTGTTTGTTTGTTTCTGCTGTGTCTCATAGTAGTCTTGCAGCACCACCCTGGCTGTTGTCCTGATGGTAACCACGTTTGGTTTCCCATTGATCTCGGTGTATATTATCTTCTCACCGAAGTGTTTTTGCAGACTCCTCTTCATATGGGTGTAACCGTATGGTTCATGTTCACTGTGTGCAAGCTTCTGCTGCATGAGGTCAATTAGATCATTTATGGTGATCTGCTCGTCATCATTTTCTTCTATATACTTCACAACCTCCAAGAATGCTGCTGTCCTCTCATCAACGACAGGCCGACCAGCCTTCCTCCTCTTGGAGTCTTCTGTGTTTGTCTGATACGCTACTGGTATCTGCTTGTATGTGCGAAAATTCACACTGCAAGTCTGGTGGTAGACTGCATCTGCTGCATGTAGGTCATGCACATGCAGAATCCGTGCCTTCACAGTCTCTGACGACATGTTGCCAAAAGCGTGTCCTTGAATTCAATTGTCCTGACTTGGAAAACACTGACTTCACTTGGCTTCTTTCTCTTTTTTCCAAACTGAGCTGGTGTGCCACAAAACAGGCAATCAGTACTGTAAGAGAACCTCCCTGTAGTCGATCTTAGTGTAGGACTCTCACTGCTTGTACTTGTTTCTGACTCTTGTTGCCTGGTGTCCTTGGCTATCTGTTGTGGATTAATGTATGTCCAGCGACAGTCTTTGTGTATCTTATCACCAGGTACAGCATGAATATTGTCTCCCCTTTTTTTACTGGCCTGGTTGATAGATGAACTTCCCTTCTCTCCAAGTGTTGATACTGACGACCCTCCTCCGTCCACAGACTGCTTGCAAATGACACACTGTTCATATGCCTCCATTTCCTGAAAGTGGAAAAAAAATATGCACGTTGAAAAATATGCACGCACGGTTTAAAACGTGCATGTTTGGAACTGGATCCTAGTCAGGGATGTGCAGAGGATGTTAGAAGGTTCATAACTCAGAAAAGAGCACTGTAGTTGTGGCGTGCGCGGCGTGTTTAAACTAGTTAGCAGAATATGTACAATGTAACATAATGTAATAAATAGCTAGCTAACTATTATAGCTGGAGGAAATTATGGAAAACCCACCTGATGAGGTTAGTATAGCGTACACCGCGATCGATGACACCGGCACAAATGCATGCTCAGGATTGTCCACTCAGTGGACGGCTTGCTGTCGCCTTCGAATGTCCAATCAGCGGACGGCTTGCTGTCGCCTTCGACTGTCCAATCAGCGGACGGCTTGCTGTCGCCTTCGACTGTCCAATCAGCGGACGCTATTATTATATAGATGTTTTTTTGCTTCAAGGAAAAAAATACAGCATAGTCAAATCTAGCAGAAAGGGCTAAAAATCGGTTTTTGGGTAGGATCATATTTATGCATTTTTCAAAACTTTCCACCCATGCAATTCCTTAACACTTTTTTTTCCTCATTCAGGACATATTGAGGATACACAAATCAGTTGAGTTTGCTTCTGTTGCAATTAGTGTGAGGTTGACCCTTTTTTTTGCGTAAAATGCCTGCACTACCATCCCGACAAGTACAACAAGGCGGCACAAGAGATGCTCAGTTCTACCCCTGAGGACCTGTCTAGAAGCGCATGGCTGGCGGCATCTTGGAAGCAGGTGTGGGAACGGCCGGGCCCACCCGCATCCACCGCTACATCTGGGACCCAGTAGGTGGTGTCGTAGGAGAAGACCTACCACGCCTGCTATGGACCTTGCTGAACCGTGTATGTACGGGGGTCGGCCGCTTCAAATCATCGCTGAAGATGTGGGGCCTGGCAGACAGCGCCGCCTACGAGTGCGGCGAGCCTGAGCAGACTGCCGAACACATAATTACCATCTGCCCCCTATACAGACCACCTTCAGAAGCCGGCCTCTTCGACGTAGGGCCATAGACGAGGGCATGGCTGCACGACACTGAGCTGGCCATCTGATGATACACGAAAGAAGAAGAAGACCCTTCCCTCCCCCACAAGATATCAATGCAGTACATCCCTCCCTCAGTCGTCCCCATTCCCCTTCTGGCTTCTACTTCTCGCAACAAGAGATGTGACGACAAACTGTTCCATCAGCAAAGCGGCGGATAGGTTCTTCTCGTCCTTTATTTATAGGCAGTCTCGGGCATTGTGCTCCAAACTCCTATTTACATAAGATCGGGTGTCACCCGTTGGGGTTTTGCGAGCGGTGTAAGGTTTCCGAAAATTTGAAACACATCGCACAATGTCTTCGGAACGTGGAAGCCAGATCGCGCCTTTTCCACACTGCCCGAGAAATGGAGATCACATGTTCAGGTGTACCGGATATACTTTGCCGACTGAGCCGAAACTACCCTCGACCACAGAACTCAAATAGACGTAGAAGAACTATGCAGGCCGCTGTGTGGCCCCTCCGCCGCAACGCGGCAGCCATTTTAGTTAGCGCAAGACACCTCCGCTTTCTGCGTACAGATAGGCCTATTGTTAACATGAGCAGTGTGAATGTTCAACAAATATCAGCAATATGCCTTCTTGTGCTGCAATAAACTGTACAAATCGACTTGTGAAAGGTTCTGGGAAAACATTCCACAGGTAAGTAATTTATTTTTCTTAATTATGAAGAGTTTACTCGCCAAACTCTAGTTAAACTTTCACGTTATGCACAGATGTAGTTTTTCGTTTATGTAGTCCCATCTGTTAGTTTGTGTGTGTTTGTGTGTGTGTGTGTGTGTGTTTGCGGATTTGTCAGTGCATTTTGACTTGAACCAAAGGCTGTGCCTTTGCTTGAACTTAAGGACTCTAGCTCTTAATCTCTTCTCTCCCAATTTTGTTGAGCCACACACAATTTTGGGCTGTTAGGAGATGCATAAACATGTTCAGTTATCAAGGATCTAGGTTAACATTTGTCGTCTAATTAGACTAATAGGGTTGTATTTTGTAATCGCTTTCTTTATCGTTAGTAATTGTTACTTTGTGGAAAATATTGGTGTGACGCGTGAGTGAGTGCAATCTGTGCCCATTTGCCCTAGTTAATCATAATGTAGGGTGAGAGCCAAGATAACATTACGAGTTTAACTGATAAAATAAATAAAGCTTGATAAAGTATTTCCCTTGCTGTGTGTACAATGTCGCCAAGCAAAAAATATTGGGGGCTAGAGTATGGTCTAGTGATTGAATTTTCGGACACTGTACCGTATATAGAGTGTAGAAAACATGTGGGGGGCAGGCGCGTAGGAAGCAGTTTTGGTTGGGGGGGGGGGCAAAGACCCAAGGGGGCTCACAAATTTTGTCTTTTCTTTTGAATATAGATTTCCCAAGGATGGTTCAACCCTTCAGAAAGAATGGCTCGTAAAGATGAGGAGGGACAAGTGGACACCCAGCAAGTATGCCAGCCTATGCTCGGATCATTTTGATGCTGAGTGCTTTGACCGTACTGGCCTGATAACCAGACTTCGCCAAGGTTCAATTCCAATCATTTTCAACTTCCCAAATCATCTCCAAAAGGTAAGTAAAATTCAGAATTCTTGCATTAGGCCGGTTTACTAACTAAAGAATAGAGGCCAAAATAAAATAAAATAAAATTTTCCTTCCAAACTTTCTGACAACCAAAAATATATATCATAATAAATGAATGAATGAAAAATACAAAATAAACATTTTTATCAATCTAAAGTTCCGATGAAGTTTAAGCTACCATTGAAATGCAGACAAATTGTCTGATCCATTCCAAAGGCAGTAACACATACATGTACTATACATATATAATTTGTGAATTTTGGGAAACTGAACTAGTCTAGTTATACATTTTCTTTTGTTTATTTTTATCTTTGTCACTTTTAGACTGTGAAACAGCGCAAACCACCTCGTCCAAGAACCAGCCAGAACGACTCTCCAACTTCGTCTTCAGAAACACCACAGTGCTTGGCGGGTTCATCCAGCAAGGCACTGCCTACATCTCCAATCAAGCAACATCATCATGACCACACTTACTTTGTTTCGGATAGTCCAAGGGGTGTGAAACGTAAGCTGGAAAAATGCAAGATATTGTCATCTCTCATCAAAAGCGACTCAAAAACACTCAACGTAAATCTCGTAGACTTCGGAAAAAAGTCGACACTCTAGAGACCGTGGTAAACACCCTGAAACAGAAAAATCTTATGTCAGAGCAAGGACTAGACATGCTTCAAGCATCCTGCAATGTCTCCGCAGAACTGATGAAGCGTCCCACCTCCCCCACCCATCTCCAACCTCTCATCTCATCTCTCCCACCTTCCCAATCCACCTCCAACGCTCCACATCACCTCTCGCACCTCCCTCACCCACCTCCAATCCTCTACCTCACCTAATCCACCTCCCTCCAACCCCTCAGCTGACCTCCCCCACCTCCCCTCCCCACCTCCAACCCACCTCACCTCTCCCACCTCCCTCACCCACCTCCAATCCTCTACCTCACCTCAGCCTCCTAAACTATGTCAAGATGCCAGGAAAATGCTTCGACAGAGATTTAAATTATGAATAGAATTCATAAAATAGTGTTTAAAAGCAACACAACACCGTCCAATATAAAAATTCACGTCCACTCATCCACTTCCACTAGGCCTAGCTAGCGCACACGTTCGCCTATTCAGTTCTTGCGCTAACTAAAATGGCGGCGTGAGCGCGCGAGCGGGGCCACCGCTGTGTGTGTGTCGTGAACGGGCATAGTTCTTCTACGTCTATTTGAGTTCTGTGCCCTCGACTCTATAAATCGGTTTACATTTTTAAAAAATAAATGGGGCCAACAATATAAAGTTCCCAGAATTTTTTTGGCCTCAGCCGAGGTGTTTAGATGCGTGGCGTATATAGAGCCTCGCGCCTGTGCAAACGCCATTAAACTCTTAAAGAAGAAGAAGACGCGTTTAGTGCGGTATGTATTGGCCATGGTGGTATAATACTGTTTGTCATGGTAATTTTGTCAAAGCGTATCATTTTAACCATAATAATTGCGTGAAGTGCGTTTTAAATAATCGTTTTGCTGATTATAGATAGTTTAGAACCCAATTAATCTGTTCTGTAAGGAGAAATTAGAATAATGCGTGAAGTCGCCGATATGGCTCCTGCATTGCCATTAGTAAATATGGCGCTATGTGTGATCGTCTCTGCGCTCGCTGTGGCTGCTGTGGCGGAAACAAAGGTGAGAAGAAAAACAAACGGAAATTCTTTTCGAACCGTCTGGATTATCAATTTATTAGTAAAGAGAAAAGTCATTCCTGTCTGTCAGTTTCACTTGGGATTCGGGAATCGTTACCTCAGGAAGTGATCTTGTTTATGTTTCCTACCTATTAATACGACTTCCTTCGTAACTGTTAAAATTCCTAACCGCCCTACTTGCTAGACTAGGCCGACTAGATTGATTCCGGGCCTAGCTAGACTAGTACTAGCTAGACTACCCCACCCCAGCCCTCTGCCTTCCACAGATCTCCCGATGTCCCTGCTCCTTACTGTTGTGCCTCCCTCTCTCTTCCCTCTTGTCTCCTGCTCTCTCTTTATTATATAGCCTATGTGTTAGCTCTTGTATGAGCCTCGATACGTCCTATGTGTTAGCTCTTGTATGAGCCTCGACACGTCCTATGTGTTAGCTCTTGTATGAGCCTCGATACGTCCTATGTGTTAGCTCTTGTATGAGCCTCGACACGTCCTATGTGTTAGCTCTTGTATGAGCCTCGATACGTCCTATGTGTTAGCTCTTGCATGAGCCTCGATACGTCCGATGTGTTAGCTCATATGAGCCTCGATACGTCCTATGTGTTAGCTCTTATATAGGTACGTGACAAAAATTTTTTAAAACAAGGAACTCCTTTGCAACTGGTACCATTGGAAAGAGCATGAAAATACCATTAAAATGATACCCAGATCATTGTCTTAGGTCTAATATTAAAGAGAGTTAAAGCAATTTGATATTTACCAATTACGAGCGATTTTGGTCCTTTGTAATCAATGGAAACAAAGGAAAAATCTGTGACCTTTTGTCCGCTTTGTCTTGAAAAATGCACATTAAAATGCTGTAACTTTTGTTTTTAGACATATTTCAATAAAATAAAAAGCATTTGAAAGCATACAAGGGCAACAAAAGTGATGTGAAATTAATTAAAATGTAATTAATTAATTCATAATTTAATTAATTATTAACTAATTAATAATTAATTACCATGTCAATATATACAGAACAATATGATATCTGTAGCTTCCTTTATTTGAACATTTGCATGTAAAAATGCACCCCACTTAAAGTAATTTTGGAATGATCCCTTAGAAAAGAATATTTTAAACCAAACACATCAATATTCACTTTATACATAATTATGACGAGGTTAGATCTCCACAGATGAGATCAGCTGCAAGAGCATATTTTGAAACATCGTAATCCTCAGCGTTGTCTTCATAGTTCTCTCCTTCAAGCCAATATCCCACACGGTATGTACTGACTGATGACAAACAATTAATTAACAACACAAACGTGTGATTGCATGCATGTCATGACATGCATGAGATGCAGGAGCTGTGAGCGCACGATGCACCGCTACGACATTTTTTGGAATTTCCATCCACGACACGTTTTATTATTATGGACAAACACAAGGTTTCGGTGCTCAAATTAACTAAACTAGGGCATGCCCGTACTATATATATATCTAAAAGTATATCCCCCCCCTCTATTTACATGAAATGGTTTGGTCCATTCGCAAAGCCAAAGCGAACGGCTTGCGAGTACGGTGACAATCCCCCCCCACCCCCCCCCCTACATTTACATGAAATGGTTTGGTCCAAAGCGAACGGCTTGCGAGTACGGTGACAATCCCCCCCCTCTATTTACATGAAATGGTTTGGTCCAAAGCGAACGGCTTGCGAGTACGGTGACAATCCCCCCCCTCTATTTACATGAAATGGTTTGGTCCAAAGCTAACGGCTTGCGGAGTTTGGTAAAGAAATCGCCATAGCGTGCACAAATGCGCAGGAAAGCGAAAGAATCGCAAATTAGTTTTAATTAGTTTTAAAACATAGTTTAACGCCCGAGCGAGTTTAACGCAATCGCAAATCGCATCGCAAAGCGAAAGAATCGCAAATTAGTTTTAATTAGTTTTAAAACATAGTTTAACGCCAACATAGCGCCAACATAGTTTGCCGACGGGAAATAAATGAATACGCTCTCAAATGTGCCATCCGAGGCAGAGTCTGTTCGCCACGTTCGGCACACGTGATAGCTCGCTGCTCTCTGATTGGTTGAATCGTTTTTTGGACATAGCTCGGTAACTACTTCTGCGATTAATTTAAAACCTTGAAAAGGCACATCCTCGGGTCCCCAGCAATATACCTGGCAAGTTTAAAGTATATCGGACCCGTGGTTGTCGAGAAACAGCGGTCACAGACAAACAAACAAACACACACACACACACAGACACACACACACACACACACACACACACACACACACACACACACACACACACACACACACACACACACACACACACACACACACACACACACACACACACACACACACACACACACACACACACACAGATTGCTGGAATTATAGATAGATATTACAACTGGATGTGGATACATATATAAACTAACACAATAAATTGGTTTCAGAACGATATAAACTTACCTTCGTCAAAATCGGTGAATAGTTTTGACAACTCAAACTTGCGGCAATAAATTCACCTACTTTTCGAAGTCGGAAAATAAAGGTTGGAAGACGAGGTCAAAGGGGAAATCTGAACTACGTCATAAGTATTTCCGGTTCATCCAAGAAAAACAAATATGATCTCTGCAGCGATAGTAATAGAGGGCTGTGCAGACAGCCGATATCACTGGCAGAACAGGTATTGGTGCCACGGCGACGCACTACTCAGCAGCCGATAGTCACGTACCTATCTTATATGAGCCTGACTTCCGGTTCCGGTCCGGTCTGCGAGAGGACGCTGGCGTTATTTGTTCGCCGCTTCTCCGACTGGATCATTGTATATAGTCTGCTTTTCTGGTGGTCGTGGCGGCTTTTTGGCCGTTGGGTCTGCTCTCTGCTCGGTCCCGGCTCTGCTCCCGACTTTGCCTGCCCGGCTCTTCCACCGTTGCCTCGGGCCCGCTCCCGGGGCGTCTTACGCCTCTTCTACCCTTTGCTGTCTTGTTTGCGGCTGCGGTTGCGCGTGGACGAGGGCGGTTTGCCGCTGGAACACCACGAGGCCGGGGTGAGCAAGACGCCCGGTTTGCTGCTGCGGCCTTTGCTGTCTTGGTTTGCGGCTGCGGTCGTTTGCCGCTGCGGCCTTTCCTGTCTTGGTTTGCCGCTGCGGCCTTTCCTGTCTTGGTTTGCCGCTGCGGCCTTTCCTGTCTTGGTTTGCCGCTGCGGCCTTTCCTGTCTTGGTTTGCCGCTGCGGTCGTTGAGCCCGGTCTGCACGTCCTTGGCCTTCACGTCCTGCACGTCCCGCACTGGCAAGGCCTGCTCGTCCTCCTCGGCCTCTGATAGGTTGTCCACCTCGTCCCCTTCGCTCCTGCCTGGCATGGCTCTAAGGTACTCCGCCGCAAGGCTTCTTCTGCTCAACACTCACTCCACCCCATCATGCATCTCTGCAATCAAATACCACGGACTCCTGCGACGACCCAGATACATTCATAGGGGCTCCGGTCGCAAGTTTGTTTACTTACAAACAGGTCACTCCATTCCCGTACTCTGGTCAGCTCAGCGCACTCCCACTCATCGACTACGTCACCACAGCAACGCACACGATCGCGCCTCCTGTTTGCAAACCCTGGCAAAATCACCTGAGTTCATCCCCACCGTACAAAGCAACATCAAGCTCACCCTGTTCAATACCCGGTCCCTCAACAACAAAAGCCACATCCTGAACGACTACATTCTGGACAATAAACTGGACTTTCTCTGTCTCACTGAAACCTGGCAACAACCTCTGGACTACTTCTCACTCAACCTCACTTCACCCAATGGATATTCATACATCAATAAACCACGCTCGGAGGGCCGAGGTGGTGGAATTGCCGTAATTCACTGACAGGACATCAAGACCAGCCTCATCTCCATCTCATCTGCTCCATCATTTGAACACCTGGCTTTTAAACTCTCTGGTCACACACAGTCAGTCATGGCAGTCGTCTACCGCCCTCCCAAACCACACCCAGCATTCCTGTCTGACTTCTCCTACTTTCTGACCCAGCTCTGTTCCTTCTCCCCCTCAATCCTCCTCCTCGGTGATTTCAATATCCACATGGACTCCACTGACTCCACAATAACCACTGACTTCACTGATTTACTCACCTGCTTTAACCTCACTCAACATGTCAACTTTCCTACCCATAACCGTGGTCACATTCTCGACCTTGTCTGCTCTACTGGACTAATTTTGCACCATCTCTCTAGCTCCGACCTCACCCTCTCTGACCACTTAGCCATCACTATGACAATCAACATCCCCACCCCAGCACCAAGGCATTATCGCATTATCAACTTCCGTAAGCTAAACTCTCTTTCACCTACCTCATTCTCATCCACCCTCTCTCAAAAAATGTCCACTTCTCCCTTCGTTGACCTCCACACCCCTTCTGACCTCACTGACTACTACAACCACACTCTCTCCTTCTGCCTCGACCAGCTTGCGCCTATAAAAACCAAAACAGTTTCTTTCACCCATTCTGCTCCCTGGTTTACCCCTGAACTCCGCCTGATGAAAACTCGTGCTCGCCAACTTGAAAGACTCCGAAATAAAACAGGTCTCGCAATTCACTCCCAAGCCTACAAGGTCCACCTGCAGCACTACAAAGATGCCCTCTCCCGCGCCCGCTCCGCCTACTACTCTCAAATTATCCACTCTGGCTCCGGAAACCCAAAAGCACTCTTCTCTACAATAAACAAACTCCTCAGCCCCCTGGACACCACCACCCAGTCATTCACAGTAGACAACTGCATCTCCTTCCTTTCATTCTTCCAAAGCAAAATTGACAACATCTACAACAGCTTAACCACCACCGCACCTGCTCCCCCTCAAACCACCTGTTCCCCCTTATCCTGCCAACCCCTGTCTCAGTTCTCCCCAGTCTCCTCTACTGACCTCTCTGAACTCCTCATAGGAATGAAAACTGCCACCTGCACTCTGGACCCCATCCCCTCCAGCTTTGTCAAGGCCTCCCTTCCTGCTCTCTCTCCACTTATCACTGCAACAATAAACTCCTCCCTGTCTACAGGCATCGTCCCACCATCCCTCAAAATTGCTGCTGTTACCCCCATTCTGAAAAAACCTGGACTCAACCCTGACACCCTAAATAACTTCAGACCCATATCCAACCTACCCTTTCTGTCAAAAGTTTTGGAACGCACTGTAGCCACTCAACTCAAACATCACCTCTCTGCCAATAACCTGTATGAAACATTCCAATCCAGATTCCGCTCCAACCACAGTACTGAAACTGCTCTCCTCAAAATCACCAACGACCTTCTCCTCTCCTCTGACGCCGGCAACCTCAACATTCTCATCCTCCTCAACCTCAGCGCCGCCTTTGACACCATCAATCACACCATCCTCCTCACCCGACTTGAAACCACCTTTAACATTACCGGCACTGCCCTCTCTTGGATCAAATCTTACCTCTCTGACAGACGCCAGTTCATCTCCACCAATAACTGCAAATCCCCCACTGCTCCCCTCCCCCAAAGTGTCCCCCAAGGTTCAGTTCTCGGCCCCCTCCTCTTCATCCTGTACCTGTCCCCCCTTGGTCACTTAATCCGCCGTCATGGTCTCCAATTCCACTGCTTCGCCGATGACATCCAGCTTTTCATCTCCACCAAGTCAATCTCCACCGCCACCCACTCTATCCTGACAAACTGCATCACTGAAATAAAATCCTGGCTTCAAATCAACTTCCTCAAACTTAACTATGATAAATCTGAAATAATCATCATTGGCCCAAAAACGCTCACCAAATCCACCCATAACTTCGCCCTCAACATTGACGGTTTCCCAGTATCCGCCTCCCCTCACATCCGGAATCTTGGCATCATCTTTGATCAAACCCTCTCCTTCGACAAATACACGAAACAAATCACAAAGACAGCCTTCTTTCACCTGAAAAACATCGCCCGTCTCCGTCAATCCCTCTCCTCCACGGCTGCAGAAACCCTCATCCACGCCTTCATCACCTCCCGTCTGGACTACTGCAACAGCCTCCTCTATGGTTCACCCTCAATAATCATCAATAAACTCCAATACATTCAGAACTCCGCTGCCCGTCTACTCACCCATTCCCGGACCCGTGACCACGTCACCCCCGTCCTTTATAAGCTTCACTGGCTCCCCATCCCCCAGAGAATCAAGTACAAAATCCTCCTCTTGACCTACAAAGCCCTCAATAACCTGGCCCCATCCTACCTGACTGACCTCCTCTCCAGACACACTCCCACCCGCAACCTCCGCTCTGCTGGCGCCAACCTCCTGTCCCCCCCCCCCCCCCCCCCCATCCAGACCAAATTCAGATCCTGGGGGGACAGGGCCTTCTCCATCGCTGCTCCCACCCTCTGGAACTCGCTACCTCACACCATCAGAGACTCCTCCTCACTCACCACATTCAAAACATCACTCAAGACCCACCTGTTCAATACTGCATTTAACATTTAACCCACAGCATTTAACCCCTGACTATCTCTTCTCCTTCTTCCTTTTGCTTTGATTATTTACCTCTTGATTTTTGTCTTTTTGCACTTGTTTTTTGTACTCTGTCAAAGCGTCTTTGGGCTTCTTGAAAAGCGCTATATAAAATAAATGTATTATTATTATTATTATTATTATATGTCCTATGTGTTAGCTCTTTTTGAGCCTCGACTTGCTATACAACAAAAGGACAGAGGGAAGTGCTTGTCAAATGATGTACAGTATTCTTTTCCCTTTGCAGAAGTCGGAAGATGCTCGTTGCAAGTGTATCTGTCCTCAGTACAAGAATGTCCCCGGGCAATTCTACACCAAGAAATTGCTGCAGAAGAACTGGTGGGATGTGGCAACGACGTCAAATGCAATTCGATCCTTTCTTTTCAATTTGTTGCGTATCCATGTTGAAGCCAAACTATTGTTGATGTGCTCACTCTCACCCTCATGACCCCTAGTGACTGCCTCCATGTGATAAATCCGATGCCTGTCCCGGAACATGATGTCGAGGCATACTGCCTGCTGTGTGAATGCAAATACGAGGAGCGGAGCACCGTCACCATAAAGGTACGTACGTGTTTCACCTTTTGCTTTTTTCCAAGTCCAGTGTTTTTTTTTAGGGTTTTTTTCTTAACTGACCTGGAAACGACTCTCATTGTTTTGTCATCTAAATTTGGAATTTTCACAATTTAAATGAGTATTGCCAATGATTGCACGAACAAGTTATCTTGCATCCGTATGCATGGTTGTCCAGGTTGGAGGCCACGGCCGGCGGAATACGTACACCTTTTGAACGTAGCACAGGCTGCTGTTTATGTTAAACTAGAGCTTCCAGGGAAGCAGAACTCAACTGAACTGGCTGGACACTTTAAAGTAGGTCAGTTGTCTGTACTAGATTTGACTTAAACTAGGGCATTGCCCGTACTATATCTATATCTAAAATTATATCCCCCCCCTCTATTTACATGAAATGGTTTGGTCCAAAGCGAACGGCTTGCGAGTACGGTGACAATCCCCCCCCTCTATTTACATGCAATGGTTTGGTCCAAAGCGAACGGCTTCCGGAGTTTGGTAAAGAAATCGCCATCGCGTGCACAAACGCGCAGGAAAGCGAATGAATCGCAAATTCGGTTTTATTAGTTTTAAAACATAGTTTAACGCCAACATAGTTTGCAAACGTGAAATAAATGAATACGCTCTCAAATGTGCCATCCGAGGCAGAGTGTGTCCTCCACGTTCGGCACACGCGATCGTTCGCTGCTCTCTGATTGGTTGAATCGTTTTTTGGACATAGCTCGGTAAGTAATTGTCCGATTAATATGAAACCTTGAAAAGGCACATCCTCGGGTCCCCAGCAATATACCTGGCAAGTTAAAAGTATATCGGACCCGTGGTTGTCGAGAAACAGCGGTCACAGACAAACAGACGTACAAACGTACAGAGATTACTGGAATTATAGATAGATGAAAAGCCAACAACCTTGTGTGATGACAGATCGGGTTGACATGCGATAGCAACCTACGTTGTGTGGTAAGAGTCTCACACACCAAGTTTGATCAAAATCCATAAATATTTGTGGATGTTAAAGTCTTAACGTCGTTTCGGAGCTGAAAACAATATGGCGGCCTATGGCGGCCATTTTGTGATGGATCGGGATTGGAATGCAATAGCAACCTACCTTGTGTGGTAAGGGTTAAACATTAAGTTTGATCAAAATCTGTTAATATTTGTGGACGCTAGAGTGTTAACGTCGTTTTCATGACCAAAAACAAAATGGTCGCCTAAGTCCGCCATTTTTCAACGGATCGGGCTGAAATGTAATACCAACCTGGTCCTTGGGGTAAGGATGCTGCATGTCAAGTTTGATCAGAATCGGTTGATATTTGTGGACGCTGGAGTGTTAACGTCGAAAAGTTAATGGACGACAGAGGACGGACGCCGGAGGGTTCAGTATGTGATGAACTCAACTGGACGGCAGTCCAGTTGAGTTAAAAAGGTAAGTAATTATAATTAACTGTGAATTGGTGCAGTGTTGTCACTGCTTTTTCTGATATAACGACAATATCCATTTGTATAGTTATGATATTGTACTTTTTATTTATGTTAAGTTAGAAGCAACAGATGCCAACAGACAGAATGCCAACAACAGAAGAGCCTACCTGTCGCTTCTCTGACAGACCAATTAGTCATATGTTATCCCCCCACCCCTCCCCCAACAACATAAGGTTGTATTTGTACCCTGGGTTTGTAACTTAAAAGATGTGGCTGTGCATTAAGGAACAAAGGCAGACAGACAGCCACAGAGAGACAATGGCGTGTATACTCGTGTGCATGTGTATATATGTATATGTATTTGTATATGTATACACTAGTATAAAGCCCGTCAAAAATGAACAGTTTATTTCACTGTGCAGCCGCATGTGCGTGCCAAAATCTGAAGACTGGGCCTTGTGTCAGGTGTGCTTATATCAACTTTATTTATTTGGGTGCTTCGGGTCTTTTGTGTCCTCTGGATCATTTGGGTCTTCGGGGTCTTTTCGGTCTTCTGGTTACTCAGGGTCTTTTGAGTCTTTTGGGTCCTCTTGTCTTTTGAGTCTTTTGGGTCTTCTGGATCTTTTTGGTCCTCTGGGTCTTTGGAGTATCTTTGGGGTTATTTTTTGGGTTTACTGGGTCCTCAGGGCTTGATGGAGCTGATTTGTTGATTTGTAATACTCAGTTCCAGAAATAGGATAATAAGCTTGTTACATACACGTCAGGTGGGTCGACGACAACCGTTGACTACCTGCTGGTGCGTAGGCGAGATAGGGGGCATCTCCGGGACACAAAGGTGATCCCGGGGGAGGAGGCTGTTTCACAGCACCACTTGGTTGTCTGCGACATAAGGGTGAAAGGTGCGAGGAGAGCTCGGCGGGTGAAGTACCAACCGAGAATGAAGGTGTGGAGGCTGAAAGAGGTGACAGTGAGGGAGGCACTAAAAGAGAGGCTGAGTAGGGTAGAGGATGATGTGCTTGAGATTGAAAGTGGTTGGATGTCAATGAAAGATAGTCTGTTGGGAGCCGTTGGTGAGGTATGTAGATGGACAAAAGGACCACCGAGGCACTCGGAAACATGGTGGTGGGATGATGAAGTTGGAAAGAAGATTGACGAGAAGAGAAACCTGAGTACCCTCGTCCCTCTATACAAGGGGAAAGGTGACCCTCTGGACTGTGGCTCGTATCGAGCGATAACGTTATTGGAGCATGGAATGAAGGTATTGGAAAGGGTGTTGGAGAGGAGGATAAGGAAGAAAGTGAAGATTGACGAAATGCAGTTTGGATTTATGCCAGGAAGAGGAACGACAGACGCGCTTTTTATTGTGAGGCAGTTGCAGGAGAAGTATATGGAGAAGAGGAAGAAGTTGTTTCTTGGGTTTGTTGATCTGGAGAAAGCATTCGATAGGGTTCCACGTGAAGTAGTGACATGGGCATTGAGAAAGTTAGGAGTGGAGGAATGGTTGATCAGAGTAGTGATGGCAATGTACAAAAGAGCGCGCATAGCTGTTAGGATGAAGGACGGGAACAGTGGTGAGTTTGAAGTGAAGGCCTGCTCCCAATTATCAGCAAAGTCATGGAATCCATCATTGCTTCGGATATAAAAATTTTCCTCTGCTCCAATGGCTTGATCTCTGATCATCAATTTGGTTTCAGACCAGGTCACTCTACTCTGGACATGCTGCTTCTGCTGTCTCAACAATGGATGGAGGTCCTCGATGCCAAACAGGAAATCAGAGCTGTCTCCCTTGACATATCACATGCCTTTGATACGGTCTGGCACCCAGCTCTGCTCACCAAACTCTCCTCCTATGGTATCCATGGAAATCTCCATGCATGACTTGCGGACCTCCTCTCTGGTCGTAGTGAACGTGTGGCCCTGAATGGATTTCTCTCATCTCCCCTTCCTGTTCAGGCTGGAGTTCCCCAAGGCAGTGTGCTGGGCCCTGTGCTTTTTCTGGTCTTTATCAATGATCTCTCCGACTCTCTGGAAAATCCTCTCTATCTCTTTGCTGATGACTCCACTCTCTGCCGCTCCATTCCTCTTCCCTCAGATCGGCAGTCTGCAGCCTCCTCACTCTCTGAAGACCTGGACAAAATCACAGACTGGTCAAACAAGTGGAACATGTCTTTCAATCCTGACAAATCTCACACTCTTACTATGTCTCTCCGAAAAGATCGACTGGACAACCCTCCCATCTACTTTCTCAACAATCCTCTCCAAGAAGTTCTGTCGCTCAAGCTTTTGGGTCTCACTATCTGCCATGATCTTTCTTGGGAAAACCACATTTCCAAGCTGGCCTCCAAAGCCAGTCGCCGACTGGGCATCCTCCGTCGTGCGAAGTCCTTCCTAGGCACACCTGAGCTCCTCACCACATACAAGGCTTTCATCCGCAGCTCAATGGAATACTGTTCTCCCCTATGGGCTGGTGCTCCTGCCTCACACCTAGCTCGGCTTCACGCTGTTGAAACCAAAGCTTTCAGAATCATGGAATCTCCCGCGATGAAGCTATCTCTGAGGGCCTTTCACTCACTCACCGCAGGCAGGTAGGTGGTCTTTCTGTCTTCTACCGACTCCTCTCCGGCCTTGCTCCCCCAGCTCTCTCTGTGCTCTGTCCTCCAAATATTCCTACAGGTCGCACAAGATCTGCCAGCAACCCTCTGATGGTTAAACTGCCGAAATCTCGGCTCTCTGCTCACCTTGACTCTTTCATTCCTCTTTTCTCCCGCCTCTGGAACAAACTCCCACACTCCCTTCAATCCCACTCCTCCCTCCAGGTCTTTAAAACAGCTGTTCACCACCATCTCCTATCTTCCCCCATCCAAAACCTTGATCTTTTCTACCCCCACTAATTCACCCCAGATCCACCTTGTTTGAAATTCCAACTTCTTTCCTGGAAGTCCTGGCAGCATCCATATGTTTTATACCTCTCCCACCCCCCCCCCCTTCCCATGCCTCCCCCCCAAAGCCCTCTCCCTCCCACAGATCTCTCGATGTCTCCATGTCTCTCGGTCCCTGCTCTCAAATGTTGTGTTTGTGTCCTTCCCCCTCTCTCCCCATCTTGTCTACCGCTCCCGATGTTATTTGTTTTATGTGCCGGTTTGTCTTTCTGTGTGATTAATGTTCGCTCTTTCACGAGCCTCGATCTTGTATGCAAACAAACAAACAAACAAACAAACAAAAAAATAAAAAATAAAAAAATAAAGGTGGGAGTGCATCAGGGGTCGGTACTAAGTCCACTACTATTTGTAGCTGTGATTGAGGTGCTGGCTCAGAAAGTAAAGGAGGGTTTACCGTGGGAGTTGTTGTATGCAGATGATCTGGTGTTGATTGCAGAAAGTATGGATGGACTGAAGGAGAAGATGAACAAGTGGAAGGAATGTATGGAGACAAAAGGTCTGAGGGTGAATATCGGAAAAACGAAGGTGATGGCAAGTGGTAAAGCATGTGGTGAGGTGGAAAGAACTGGGAAGTGGCCGTGTGCTGTGTGCAGGAAGGGTGTCGGAGTGAATTCCATTCAATGTACAATTTGCGCTGAGTGGGTTCATCAAAAATGTAGTGGTTTGAGAGGGTCATTAACCAGTGTGGCAGCTACATTCAAGTGTAAGGTGTGCACAGAGGGAGCTGCAGATGGAGGAAATGTTGAGTTGGATCTTGGAGATGGCTTGAAGCTGGAAGGTGTGAAAACATTTTGTTACCTAGGCGACATGCTGAATGGAGAAGGTGGATCAGACTCGCAACGGTTGCTCGAGTGAGATGTGCATGGAAGAAGTTTCGGGAACTGAGTGGCGTGCTGACGAGGAGGGGAGTGTCATTGAAGCTGAAGGGAAAGGTGTATGCTGCATGTGTGAGAAGTGTTGTGATTTATGGGAGTGAGACATGGGTAATGAACGTAGAGCAGCAACGAAGGCTGGAAAGGGTGGAAATGCGAATGGTTCAGTGGATGTGTGGAGTATCGTTGAGAGAGAGGAAGACAAATGATGAATTGCGAAAGATGATGGGAATAGAGCCTGTGATGGATGCTGTGAAGAGAAACAGGTTGAGATGGTTTGGTCATGTGTTGAGGAAGGATGAAAGTGACTGGTTGAAAAGAGTGATGGAAATGAATGTAGAAGGAAGTAGAGGACGGGGAAGACCGAGAAAGACTTGGCTGAAGATGGTGGAAGAAGAAATGCGGGCAAGGGGGTTAACAAGGAGAGATGCAGAAAATAGGGCAAAATGGAGAAGATTGTCATGGGGACCGCAAGGCTAACCCCCGCTCTTGCAGGGAAAATGGCCTTAAAATGCCTGTTGTTGTTGTTGTTGTTGTTGTTGTTGTTGTTGTTGTTGTTGTTGTACTCCGTCCTCAGGGCCTTTGGGTCTCTTTGGTGTTTTGGATTGTTTGGGTCTGTGGGGTCGTTAAGGGTCTTCGGAGTATTTTGGGTCTTCGAGGACTTTTCGGTCACAGGGTTTTTTTGTGTCTTTGGGGTCTTTAAGGGTCTTTGGGATATTTTGGCTCTCTGGGGTCTTTTCAGTCTTTTGGGTCTTCAGAGTCTTTGGGGTCTTCTGGGTTCTTGAGGTCTTCTTTTCTTGTTCACAAAAAGGCAATGCCAGGGCCTAGCAATAAGGCTTGTAGATCTGGCAAGCATACGGAAGTGTAAAATGAAGCAGTTTGTAGCTCGTATTAGATAGTTTTTGAATTGGTCTCATTTTCTGCAATGCTTCATTTGGGTTTATTTGACTTGGGATGTAATTCAGCACTGACGACTGAGAATATTGGAAAGGTAAGCAGCACTGACGATTGAATCAGAATAGCAGGAAAATAAACTTGCATAGTACATATGTATAACAAACATTTGATATCTTGATAATATTGTAACATTGGACTTCCGGGTGTTTAAGTGGTGAAATCTACCACCTGCACGATCCCGAATTTAGGCACAGACTGTCCAACGAGACTATACGCTGTCCGCCAGGAAAGCGGATTGGAGATTTGCCTCAGTTTTTGGTTTACAGAAAACTCTTAACGAGAATCTGTCGCTGCAAAAGTTTCCCCTTTTATTATGGGGCCAAGTAACCCTGGGGAAAGCTATCGCAGGTTTTATGTGACGACATAGAGGATTTGTTTTACTTGCGCCACAGAAACAATGCCAAATTAACAAACTGTGTGCCAGACCAAGGAAAGCAGCACTGATTGTGTACCAGACTAACGCACAGATTTTGAGAACAGTTTTGGTAAATAATGGACGAATGGGATAACAGGGACAGCGCATATCACAACCAAACAGCATTCGGCAGAGCAGTACCTCCGCCTGGCTGAATGGTTTACGTTTTGTATCCCACTGATGGGCCGGATCTGCATCCGGTCCTGAAGCAAAATGTAATCGGCTTGTTCTTCTCACCTAACCAGCTCATCCACCAAGTTTTGGCATAACTCATCCACAACCTTTTGAAATATCACGTTGTACATCGGTTTTGGCCCCATCTCTCAATGGTGAAGAATCCCTTTATATATATATTTAAAAGATTCTTGTATCTGGATTCGGATCTTCACCAAAATCGAATCGATTCATCCTTGTCCGAATCCGTCCACAACTTTTTGAGATATCGTGCTATATATCGTTTTTAGCCATATTCGAGGGTGAAGAATCCCTTAAAAACTCCTCGGATCCAGATCAGGATCTTCACCAAAATCAAATCAATTTGTCTTTGTCACATACCTAACCTGTCCATCAAGTTTCGTCCGAATACGTCCGTAACTTTTTGACATATCCTGCTCACAGACGGACAGAGGTGTGAAAACATAATCTCCATCCACCTTTGGTGGCAAAGGTAAATGTACACTGGATTATAAATTTCACCGTGCCCACGATAACTCGTTTGACTTATCTCGTTATCTTATCTCTTTCATGCAATAAATATTCGGACAGGCAGGGGGTCACAAGACATTAAATGAATCTTCTTCTTTCATGTGTCTTTTATTCTGAGATGTTCGTCTATGACATGAAGTTAGCTGTTTTCAGCCAGCCTCGGACTCTCCTCGTAACGAGCTGCAGTTTTTGCGATCCTTCCTCTAGGCGATGTATGGGGCAGTCTTGCACAAGATGATCTGCAGTCTGGGGGAGGCCACACTCCCAGTCGGAGGGGTCAGAAAGTTCCCAGGAGAACATGTGATGGAATCTGCCAACACCCGTTCGGAGCCGGATAAGGCAACACCATTCCTTCCTATGCAGATCACAACCAGGGGGCTTGGTGGAACAGGGAAGGCTGAAACGCAAATCCTATCCAGGTTCCTCCTGATTACTTCATCTTTGCTCTTTACTTCTTCGGGTTCCTTCTGATGATTCCAATGCAGTATTTGGTTTTCTGTTTGATTGTAGATTGCCGGTAGGTACGCTATAGCTTCATTTGCCATGTGTTTTTTCTCAGGCCATCGTCTGTCGTGATATTGGTTTGAGCTACTCTAGTAAAGGGCTTGCAGCTCTTCAAACTTTGGGGGCGGCAGGTAGATCTTCTCTTAGCTTGTTGTGCACGGGGTAGGTTGGGGTTTTGAGATTCATTGGGGGCTGCTTTCTAGTGATGGCTGCTCGTTTAATGGGACGGGGATGGATGCCCGTAAGGACTGGGAGGTGATGGGTGGTAGTCAGGCGAAGGCATTCACTGAAGTTGAGGTGCACATCTACCTTCTTAGTGTGTGGTTCCTTCCCCGTGCAGACGGGCAGTATTCTGCTGGAAGAATGCAACAGGGCAAGTGTTGAGGTGCATAAGGTAGTGAAATCGGCTCCCCAGTCATGGCCAGTTAGTCTGTGGATATAGCAGCTGTTTTCCCTGCTACCTTCTCTGCATGCTGCATGAAGGTCAGGTACCAGTCCATTTGCATGCCAAGGTAGGGAGGAGCATGTGTAAAGGGAAGCTGGATGTTATTGACCTGGAGTTCTAGCACTGTATGCATTACCGTTCTGAAGGTGGAAAACAGAGCAGACTTTTCTTTTTTTTTTTCTTTTTTTTTTGTATACAAGATCGAGGCTCGTGGCAGAGCGAACATTAATCACACAGAAAGACAAACCGACACATAAAACATATAACATCGGGAGCGGTAGACAAGATGGGGAAAGGGGGAAGGACACAAACACAACATTTGAGAGCAGGGACCGAGAGACATGGAGACATCGAGACATCGAGAGATCTGTGAGAAGGAGAGGGCTTTGGGGGGGGGCACAGGAAGGGGGGGCATGGCAAGGGGGGGGGGGTGGGAGAGGTATAAAACATATGGACCCTGCCAGGACTTCCAGGAAAGAAGTTGGAATTTCAAACAAGGTGGATCTGGGTTGAATTAGCGGGGGTAGAAAAGATCAAGGTTTTGGATGGGGGAAGATAAGAGATGGTGGTGAACAGCTGTTTTAAAGACCTGGAGGGAGGAGGTGGATTGAAGGGAGTGAGGGAGTTTGTTCCAGAGGCGGGAGAAAACAGGAATGAAAGAGTGAAGGTGAGCAGAGAGCCGAGATTTCGGCAGTTTAACCATCAGAGGGTTGCTGGCAGATCTTGTGCGACCTGTAGGAATATTTGGGGGACAGAGCACAGAAAGAGCTGGGGGGGGGGGGGGGCAAGGCCGGAGAGGAGTCGGAAGAAGACAGAAAGACCACCTACCTGCCTGCGGTGAGTGAGTGAAAGGCCCTCAGAGATAGCTTCATCGCGGGAGATTCCAATAATTCTGAAAGCTTTGGTTTCAACAGCGTGAAGCCGAGCTAGGTGTGAGGCAGGAGCACCGGCCCATAGGGGAGAACAGTAGTCCATTGAGCTGCGGATGAAAGCCTTGCATGTGGTGAGGAGCTCAGGTGTGCCGAGGAAGGACTTCGCACGACGGAGGATGCCCAGTCGGCGACTGGCTTTGGAGGCCAGCTTTGAAATGTGGTTTTCCCAAGAAAGATCATGGCAGATAGTGAGGCCCAAAAGCTTGAGCGACAGAACTTCTTGGAGAGGATTGTTGAGAAAGTAGATGGGAGGGTTGTCCAGTCGATCTTTTCGGAGAGACATAGTAAGAGTGTGAGATTTGTCAGGATTGAAAGACATGTTCCACTTGTTTGACCAGTCTGTGATTTTGTCCAAGTCTTCAGAGAGTGAGGAGGCTGCAGACTGCCGATCTGAGGGAATGGAGCGGCAGAGAGTGGAGTCATCAGCAAAGAGAAAGAGAGGATTTTCCAGAGAGCCGGAGAGATGATTGATAAAGACCAGAAAAAGCACAGGGCCCAGAACACTGCCTTGGGGAACTCCAGCCTGAACAAGAATGGGAGATGAGAGAAATCCATTCAGGGCCACACGTTGACTACGACCAGAGAGGAAGTCCGCAAGCCATGCATGGAGATTTCCATGGATACCATAGGAGGAGAGTTTGGTGAGCAGAGCTGGGTGCCAGACCGTATCGAAGGTACGTGATATGTCAAGGGAGACAGCTCTGATTTCCTGTTTGGCATTGAGGACCTCAATCCATTGTTGAGACAGCAGAAGCAGCATGTCCAGAGTAGAGTGACCTGGTCTGAAACCAAATTGATGATCAGAGATCAAGCCATTGGAGAAGAGGAAAGATTTCATATCTGAGGCAATGATGGATTCCATGACCTTGCTGATAATTGGGAGCAGGCTGATTGGTCTGTAGTTGCAAGGATCTGTTTTTGCACCTTTTTTGTGTAAAGCGGTAATGTTTGCTGATTTCCAGGATGCTGGCAGATGACCTTGAGCAAAAGAGGGTGAAAAGAACAGAGAGAGGGTGAGATAGAGCGGCAGAGCAGGATTTTAGGACCCGTGGGCTGATGCCGTCTGGTCCAGTTGCAGAATCAGAGTCGAGGTTAGACAAAAACTCCTCCACCTTGTCAGGAGAGAAGGACACAGAGTCCAGGAGCAGTTGGGTTCGACTGGGAAAGGTGGGAACAGAGAGAGATGGGTTTGGGACTAAAGATTTTGAGGCAAACACAGAGTTGAGGCATTCGGCTTTGTCACGTGCGATGTCAACTGTGTGGCCATTTGAGGTAAGGGAGGGGATGGAGGGGGAACAAACACCAGAAACGGATTTGACCAGACGCCACCAGGATTTGGAGGAAGGAGACAGGTTTGAGAGTTCATTCTTCAGTGTGGAGAGATAGTGCTTCCTGGCACTCCTGAGGGTAGACACACTTGTTCCAAGCTTGGTGGAAGGAACTGAGATTGCCTTCAGTTGGATTAGCCTTCCAAGAGGCAAAGGCAAGTTGTTTCAGGGCAACTGCCTCACCACAAGATTCAGTGTACCATGGACGGGAGGAAGGGTAAGACAACTGAAGACGAGATGGGATAAATCTGTGCATGAGAGAGAGACCAGTTTGCTTTGGAAGAATTCCCAGGAAGAATTGATGTCAGAGGCAGTGGAGTTGGGAGACCAATCCAGACGATTGATGGCTGCTTGACGACCGTCCCAGTCGGCCTGAGTGAAATGCCAGACTCGTCGACGCTGAGGAGGCTCTCTGAGAATGGCCAGAGATGTCCACTTTGACAAGCACATGATCAGAAGAACCGATTGGAGCAGAAGAAGAGCAGCAGACCTTAGCAGGGAAGTTTGTCATAATCAAGTCTAGAAGAGAAGATACTCCATTGGCTGAGATCCGGGTCGGGAAATTGACAGATTGTGTCAATCCCAGTGAGTCACAGAAGTCCTTTGCTGAGGTGCCATGACTGGTGAGAGAGGAACCCACACCCAACCAGCTGGCATGATGACAGTTGAAGTCACCACATATGAGGAAGAGCGAGTTGGGATGAGTGGATAGAAGTTGGTCCATGTTGTCAGACAGTGAAATGTAAATGGAGCCATCACTGTTTGGAGGACGGTACAGAACACATATGAACAAAAGGTGGGAGCGGAGAGGAAGCCGTAGCCAGAGGTACTCCTGGGAGTGAGGAGGAGAGATGGCAGTGCAAGGAGAGTGAGGAAGAGAGTTTTTGATAAAGATAGCCACCCCACCACCAGGACGAGGCTCAGGTCTATCATACCGGAGGAGGGAGTAACCAGGAAGAGATATTAAGGAATCAGAGACATCTTGAAGGAGGAAAGTCTCTGTTAAGCAGATCAAGTCTGGATTGTCAGAAGCAACCTGTATGGAGAGATCAGTCAGGTTTGAGCGAAGGCCCCGGATGTTTGAGGTCCATACCGTTAATGAAGAGAGAGGGGGAGCATCGGGTACAGGACAGGGGAGGGGAGGAGTAGGGTAAGATGAAGGATGAGAGGGGGAGGTAGGAAGAGCAGTTGATAGTGTGTCAGATTACAGAAGAGTTCCAAGAAAGGGAAGGATGAGGAGGATGAAAGGTTTGATGGTGAAGGGATGAGCCACAGTGAGGGGTTCTTTGAGGGGGGGCAGAGGAAAGTAGAAGGTTGGGGGGGGGGGGGGGGGTGAAGGTATGAGATAGAAGGGAGACGAAGTGGGGAGGAGGCAGCTTTGAGGAGGAGGAGGGGGGAGGAGGGAGAATTGGAGAGGAATGGTATGGGGGGAGATTTGAATGGGAGGGGTTGGGGGAGAGTTTTGAAGGGGAGGAGTGAGGGGGGAGTTTAGGAGGGGAGGGGCAAGGGGGGAGTTTAGGAGGGGAGGGGCAAGGGGGGAGTTTAGGAGTGGAGGGGCAAGGGGGGAGTTTAGGAGTGGAGGGGCAAGGGGGGGATTTGGAGGGGAGGGGCAGGGGGGGAGTTTAGGAGGGGAAGGGCAAGGAGGGAGTTCAGGAGTGGAGGGGCAAGGGGGGAGTTTAGGGGTGGAGGGGCAAGGGGGGAGTTTCGGAGTGTAGGGGCAAGGGGGGAGTTTCGGAGTGTAGGTGCAAGGGGGGGGATTTGGGGGGAGGGGCTAGAGGGGAGTTTCGAAAGTGGATGATTAATGAAAGACGAACATTGATAACAAATTGGGTTTGTTGTGATTTTCAAGTTAGCAATCCGATTCAGAACGATTGAGGAGGGGTGGAATGAATGTGAATTTATACCATGTAGTGAGGGAGACGTATAAGAGATTGAATTTATTTTTGTTGACGTGGAATGAGATGGAGAGGAATTTGAAAAAAGCCTTTTAAATAGGAAGAAAAACAGCGTGTTGTAATATACCATTGAATAAAACACTGAAGGGGAAAGGTTAAACATATTTAAATAATATTAAAACAGGACCGTAAACAATCTTATATGCACAAAGTACCAACGGGGGGAGAGCCGAGAGGGACCACCACGAGTCACGTGGACAGGGCAAAAGGTGGATGGCAAGGAGATAATGGGGGCGGGGCGAACAGCACACCTGAACAGAAAGTACAGGATGAGACAAAGCACACGTGGAGAAAGGAAAATAAAAGTTTTTGGTTTTTTTTTTGTTTTTTTTTTGGGGGGGTGGGGGTATTTTAAATAAATATTTAAAACGTTAGACAAAGAGTATTATGTTCGGGGTAGAAGGGAAAAAACTAAGAGCCAAGTAAAACACGATGTAGGGGAGTTAAGTAAACAAGCACCGATGGGGGTACAAGGCCGCACATGAGCAGAACACGATTAATTAATTACGAGTTACAGGAAATTCAAACCAAAACTAACTATAAACAAACAATAAGGCATGGACGATAAAATAGCGAGTTGAAATTTGACAAACACACGAATGAAAAAATAACCGCTTTGGATGCCCGGAGAGAACCAGGCCTCAAGGTCGGAAGCTTCAGCAACTAGGCCGCGTGGCGCGAAATACTGGACTATTTTTTACAGGTATGAAAGATTAACACCGATAATATAATCTTCCGAGGGACACGCAAAAGGTACACACACGTAAGATAAATACCGTTTCGACAAAAATACAAATGTGACAATTACTTAACTTCGAGCGTGCGTGAAGATCGTGGAACAGCTTCGAAAAACCGTGACCGCCCCGACAAGATCTCGCGAGATCTCGACTGACTTCTGGACATTGAGATGTAGGTGCCATTGGTGACATCGCATCCCTCATCCTTCAGGCAGCAACTTCTTCCCTCTTCAGACTGAGACAAAATCACGACCTGGTCAAACATTTGGAATGTGTTTTAATCCTGAGACCACACACCCTCATCGCCAAACCTTCTCAGAAGTTGTCACTCAAATTATTGGGTCTCATTCTCAACAGTGATCTTTCTCGGGCAAACCACACTGCTCTCCCCTCTGGGCTGGCACCCCTGCCTCACACCCAGCTCAGCTTGACACTGTGAAAATCAAGACCTTCGATATCATTGGAATTCCCCATGATGAAGGTGAGTGTATGGGCCTATCATTTTCCCATCTCCGACAGGTCGGTGGTCTCCTTTCTGGTCTTGCATCCTCTGCCCTCTCCGTGCTTGTCTTCATCCACTTCCCTCACCCTCACAGGTATCTACAGAGTGCACGCGGTCCACCAGCATCCCCCCTTCGAGTGAAACTCCCAAAATCCAGGCTTACTGCTCACCTCCACTCATTTGTTCCTCTTTTCTTTCGTCTATGGAAGCAACCTCCCCAGTGTGTCCCATTCTTCTTTTCTTACTTTTTTGGTATCCAAAGTCGAGGCTCATAGAGGAGCTAGAACATAGATTGGATCAGAACATAACAGAAACACTACCTCAGGTCATCCCCCATCTATACTCGTGATCTCTTGTACCCCATTCCAAGCACTTCTCGTTACCAAGTTAATGTGATGCTTCATGAGTACAGGTATTTTTACAAAGTTGAAAGTACAGGTATATTATATTACTTTTGAGAAACCTGCTTATGTCATTGTTCTTTCTTTCTTCCGTCTTGCAAGGTTACCGTTATAATCTACCTGAGTGTAGTTGGTGCATTGCTGCTTTACATGGGCTTCCTGATGGTCATCGACCCTCTCATCCGCAAGCAAGCGGTGGTCACCCAAGCACCAATTACAGAAGTAATGCAACCTGTGCTGCTCATTTTGATAATCCATATTGTGAGGTGTAAAATCTGTAGCTCGGATTAAATGGTTCAAATGAAATTTGGAGCATTGATTGTTTATAATTTTGTAAGTGTTTTTGTTATAAGTAGGAGATTACTCATGTCTAAAAGTGTTGATTCTTTTTCAATAAGTGCTTCTTTATTCGGCCCTATTGAATTAATTAATTTATCCAGTCTACTAGGACTCTTATGATGATCAAGCCTGTAAGACATCCTCGCCTTCGGAAGGTAAACCTCAAAAGTTCAAATGGAAATGCAAAGAGCAAAAAAGGCATTCTTTCTTTAATCTTTAATTGATTTTTGCTTCGTGTATGTCCAACATTCATGTTGTTTATTTTTGGAACAATTAAAAATTCTGTCGAACTTCTCCCACTGCAAGTATGATTAAATGTTATATGGTTATTTTACCTTGAATTGTAGGCTGGGTAACTCCTTCCTCAATATTGTTGAAGCCATTAAATTCATCCGGTTGCTGCGCTCAAATCCCAGTGAGCCTCGTAAAAGTGTGGTGGAAGATCGCGGTGGCCAACTGATTTTTGCCTTCCTGGGCCGGATTACAGGCCTGTCCGCCATGATACCGTGCCTAGTGGGATCACGGAGCCAGACGATACACAGTGTTGTGTTGCAACAGTCGGACCGAGCATTCTCTAGCCGTAGACACTGCCGTATTTTGGGTGCTAACCGTCCAAATCGGACGTGCACAATTGTAATAGTCATCAGAACCATCCAAATTCACTTCAGAGACCAAGGGGTCCTCGTGTATTTAAAGGGAAATACTGGGCTCCCTTCACAAAAGGAAGAAAAAAAAAGTAATAACTAGAATGGTACTCGGTGGAGCGCAAACCTCCACGAGGCTGAACCGTTTACATTTTGTATCCCACTCATAGGCCAGATTTGCATCCGGACATGAACCAAACTCTAATCGACTTGTTTTTGTCACTGAACCAACTCGTCCGCCTAGTTTTGTCATAACCTGTCAATAACGTTTTTAAATATCGTTTTTGGCCCTATCTCTCTCGAAAGGTGAAGAATTTAATTTTTTTTAATATTGTTTGATCAGGATCTTCACCAGTTTTTGGCCCAATCTCTCTCAATGGTGAATAATCATTAAAAAATATTGTTTGATCAGGATCTTCATCAAAATCAGATCAATTCGTCCTTTGCACACCCCCAACCTGTCCACCAAGTTTCGTCGGAATCCGTCTTTTTGAGATATCCTGCTCACAGATAGACAAACAGGGGTGAAAACAACGTCTGTCCACCTTGGGTGGCAGAGGAAATTAACTCCAAAATGCTATACGTACTTATGGCGCTTTTCCACCATGGTACCGTACCGTACCGTACTGTACCGCCGTACTGTAACCAAAATCGTTTTTTTCGTTTTTCCATTGCCAAGCGAACCGTACCTAAGTACCCGTGCTAAATCTGGTTCCTGCTATGGATAGTTACCAAGCGAGCCGAACCCGGACCTATGGGTGGAGCTAGCAATACTGCAGACCGTTGATTGGTCAATCGCAATCGGCACAGAACCGTCACGCTATGTTCATTCTTTGTTTGCACCGACGAACAAGGCCCAAATCTTCATAATTGTCTTGTCGGTCTTCATTATTGTCTGCAAAAGTTTTTCTCTTTTTAGCTGTCGTCTTTCTGGCGTCTTTCAGCTTCTTCTCAAACACTTCCTCTCTTTTGCATTTCGCTAAAAAATTCATGTTCAGATAAAAGCAAAACCCGACGAAGAAGTAAAACACAGCTTCAAGTTCCTCCATAGTTGCAGAGCTCTTTCCAGTTTAGTGTCACATGAGTAACTAGAACGGCACTCAGTAGAGAGCATACCTCCACCAGGTTGGCCATATCACTCAATAGTGAAGAATCACTTAAAAAATTATACTAGCCGGATCCGGATCCGAATCTTCAAGAAAATTGAATCAATTCTTCCTTGTCAGACACACAACCGGTCCACCAAGTTTTGTCCAAATTCGTCCATAACTTTTTGAGATATCCTGCAATGTATCATTTTTGGCCCCATCTCCCAATGGTGAAGAATCACTTACAAAATTAAATAATTCTTATATCCGAATCCATATTCAGATCTTCATCAAAATCGAATCTCTTTGTCCTTGTCAGACACCCAACCGGTCCACCAAGTGTCATCCAAATCCGTCCACAACTTTTTGAGATATCCTGCTATGTATCGTTTTTGGCCCTATCTCCCAATGATGAAGAATCACTTTAAAAATTCTAGTATCCGAATCCGGATCTTCACGAAAATCTAATAATTTCGTCCTTGTGACATACGCTACATCTCTGCCAAATTTCGACCAAATCCGTCCACAACGTTTTGAGATATTTTGTTCACAAACAAACGGGACAAACAGACAGGGGTGAAAACATAACCTCCATCCATCTTTGGGGGCGGAGGTAATTACGTCACCACAGCGGTTGTGGGTTTTTTTCGTCACTTCAGAAAACTACGCCTATTTTAACAGTTGTGTTGTGCGATGGAAAAACGACGCAGGAATTACCGTACCGTACCGTTCTGTGCAATGGAAAAGCGCCATTAGTCAACAAACGAACTTGGACTTGATTATCTAACCGCTTGATTGACGCCTCTTTCTTACCAAAGGAGATAGGCAAGATAACGAAAGACAGGTTGGAAATAACGCAAACTGTGTTCGGCTGGACGTCTCCCAGTTGAGACCCAGGCAGGCAAGGAACAGCTTGTGGCCGCAGACAGAAAACGGCATTAACGGGGAGAGTAGGTGTGACTTCCTGGTTGGGGGTGTGTGTGGAGGTTGCAGCAGCAAAGGCCCATTCTGGGGGAAAACCCCAAGGCAGCTTTCTCAGCTGGCTCCACGTGCATCATGTGGCCTGTCAGAATGCTTAAATCCCTTAAAATAACATAAAAAGGAGTTTTAAGTGATGGTGGTTTTAGACATAAACATTGACGACAGGTATATGGCGTCTCTTTATACATAAAATGATGCATAATCTTGTATCACATTTAAATTACCTCACGCTAACACATGCAACATGGAAGTTAACTACCAGATTCAGTGGTGTAATGGTTAGCGCGTCCGCTCCGAGTCTGGAAGGTCAGCAGTTCAAACCCCGGCTGAGTCATTCCACAGACTTTTAAAATGGTGCGTGCTGCTTCCTTGCTTTTGCGCTCAGCATTTACAAGGATATAGCTTGGACAATCCACATCGGTTGGCATCCATGGGGAGGAGGAAATTCCTCCTTGTAGTGTGGTCAGTTATGGCAAAATACCCAACGAATATTTACCTGCTGGACAAAAGCACCAAACTTGGCATGTGTCTTCTATATGTACCCAAGAATATTTTTTTATGAGACAATCGTGACCTTGACCGTGAAGGTCAAAAGGTCAAATTTGGTCGTTTTCAAAGAAACGTATTATTCATTAGCCACAAACCGGGTCTTTCAAAAAACGAAGGTCCTGACAAAATCTAATTAGTTATTGCTCATTTGTGAGCAGTTAAAGATGGCAATTTAATTGAAAAAACGTTACGTCACCGACGAAAAAGTCTACTTTTCTCGAAATGTTTCTCCAAAGCCATGAGTGGCTACAAGATGTTTCGTACACGACAATCGGTGTTCACCATGAAGTTTAACAGGCAATAAGGTGAAATTTGGCGAGTTTTACTGTACATACCACAAGACTGGATGCTTGAGGAATATTGCAATTATGCAATAGGACTCATTTTTGGCACGCACATTTGCAGAGACTGGTGCACTTCAAATTAGCACGGAAGCAGCGGCAGACTTTGCATGGCATAGCACAGGCACACTTGATGAACTCCCGACATGCCAAGGAGACCTCGGGCTGCGTCATCCACAGAGGCTGCCACCCGCCATCACACCTGACCCATCCGAATTCTGAGGGGCACGTTGTTGGTCCTGTTGGGGTTGTGCTCATTGTCCATTTACCTGTCTGATATACGGCACGTCTGGTGTGGTGTAGCAACGCGTTCTGAAAAGAGGCAATGAAGATAAGAAAGTCAGAAAGTGAAATGAAATTGAGAATGCACATGCGAAAAATTGAGGATTCATTACGCGTCTGTCTAGTCGCTGTCTTGATATTTTCAATCTTACCTGTGTTGGTGGCAGTTTGTTCAGTGGTCTTGGTTTGGTCTTGAACATCATCATCCTGGCTTCATTGATGGAAGTTGTACTGAGTTTGCTGTCGTACAATAAGACGACAAACCTTTCCAGGACGGCAAAGACCGGCGATTCCGTTGTCACATTCAGAAACGGTTCTCGTGCTATAGCCAGAAAAGCATCAGTCAATTCGGGTAGCATGTCCCATACGCGCCAGGCTTTCTTCTTACTCGACCAGTGAAATCCAGAAGTGGTGTTACATCCAGTAAAGGCATGGAAGGCTGTAAACGCTTCGGCACGATCTCCGAGAGTAGCAGAGAGCGATCCTATGTCCACACAAGTGTAGTGGGCACCCATGCCAAATGCTGCCCAGAGCTGAAGGTCATCGTGTTGAGACCGCAGTTTACTGTACACGCCAAGAAGAATCACAACCACATCCGTATCCACTGAGCGTACTTGAATAAGGCTGTGTCCACTTTGCAGGGCGTCCAGGATGTGAACCACAATGCGCGTATCGGCCTCTTCATGATCACATCTGGCTAAATCGCTTTCAGCATCTTGCCCCGAAATGAACACAGAAATGCAAAATTAGAAACGAGAACGCTTTCACAAAATGTAGTTGGTAGGAAATAGTCATATAATGGTTTCTCATCAGAATTCCTAACCTGTCATAACAAGTCGTTTTCCAGGTGGAAGCGCCATCTTCGTAGCTTCAGCCGTGAGGTAGGCAAATAGTTCCTCTTTGTTTTCTGAAACTTTTAGGAATTCCTCCCACTTGGCGGGAATCTTAGTCTGGTTACCAACTTTGAGTCGGGAGCCTGTACCGCGCTTCTCGTGAGTTGCCTCCTTCAGACTGTCTTGAAGAAATCTATCCCAAACGACGTCAAGGCGGTTGGATGTACGGAGTTGTTGACATAGATATGGGTTGAATATGTGCTGAGCGTAATCTTGGAATGTTGACGCCGATTTTCTGGGTAGCGAATGAATCATTACGGCTCCATCGATTATTTTGCAATCATAGACGCTCGGTGGTTCCTCAGTCATTTTTCGGTAGTAGGCATTCGAGAAGCTGGGATTTCGTGGTAAAAAAACATCTTACCCTGATCAGAAATCGAAGGAGAATAGGATTTGCTTTCATGCGAAAAAAATTCCGCCATGTCTCCTGATCGATTCTGGACTGACACGTACAACTGTCCAAACACAGAAATATCATCTTTCAGTTCTGCCATCTTTATTTTTGTCTTGGAAGTCACTTCTTTTTTTTTTTTTCTTTTTTTTTTTTGTATACAAGATCGAGGCTCGTGAAAGAGCGAACATTAATCACACAGAAAGACAAACCGACACATAAAACATATAACATAGGGAGCGGTAGACAAGATGGGGAGAGAGGGGGAAGGACACAAACACAACATTTGAGAGCAGGGACCGAGAGACATGGAGACATCGAGAGATCTGAGAGAGGGCGAGGGCTTTGGGGGGGGGGGGGGCGTGGGAAGGGGGCGGTGGGAGAGGTATAAAACATATGGACACTGCCAGGACTTCCAGGAAAGAAGTTGGAATTTCAAACAAGGTGGATCTGGGGTGAATTAGCGGGGGTAGAAAAGATCAAGGTTTTGGATGGGGGAAGATAAGAGCTGGTGGTGAACAGCTGTTTTAAAGACCTGGAGGGAGGAGTGGGATTGAAGGGAGTGAGGGAGTTTGTTCCAGAGGCGGGAGAAAAGAGGAATGAAAGAGTGAAGGTGAGCAGAGAGCCGAGATTTCGGCAGTTTAACCATCAGAGGGTTGCTGGCAGATCTTGTGCGACCTGTAGGAATATTTGGGGGACAGAGCACAGAGAGAGCTGGGGGTGCAAGGCCGGAGAGGAGTCGGTAGAAGACAGAAAGACCACCTACCTGCCTGCGGTGAGTGAGTGAAAGGCCCTCAGAGATAGCTTCATCGTGGGAGATTCCAATAATTCTGAAAGCTTTGGTTTCAACAGCGTGAAGCCGAGCTAGGTGTGAGTCACTTTCGGTGTAGGTTTGAAGAGCTGGATGTTATTCCTCTTGATGGTTTGATGAATAGATGTCGACTTTTCGGTGAGTACATCCTTGACGAAATACTGGAATTTCTCATTCCGATCTTTAGCGTCCGTAGGCAGTCAATGGCGGTCTCCGAGGCACATGTTCGATTCAGACTGATCAGCCCAGGGAAATGGTCCGAAAACGGATTCCCCATATCTGCAATAGCTCGGTACAGAAGCCGAACTTGTCTATGAAAAGTTTTCTGACTGGCGAATCCAGAATCGTAATTCTCATCTGATAAGTCCGTAGTCAGTCCCAGATCCGCTTCAAATTGCATTAATAAGCGTGACTGTTCCGGAGCACACAAGAGCCATTGTCTCAACATTGCCGGGTTCTGAAGGAGACCAATGGCACCGCCACATCCCTTCACGATTTTATTCATTTGTTTGTGCGCCTCGTCGATCGGGATTGTTGAAAATTTCTTAAAAGTCTTTGCAATCACCCATCCGCCATTCTGGAATTCCGTCGCTACTTCGTCCGGCAGCAGTTTCATGTCCTTCAGATACACGGGCAACCACCGCGCGTAGTTTGTCTGATTGAATGCGAAAGCGAATGGGATTACCTCCTCCAATACTCTCAGAAAGAGTTGAAAGTTACGCTCCCTGTGCGCCTTCACCATGGTCAAAACGAGTACCTCATATCGTCGGACCAAATCCCAGAAATAGTAGGTCGGGTGCTGCCTGCACATGAGTTTTCGCCAGGATTCCAATGTAATCGTGTCGTCGTCCGAAGCCCCGTCAGCGATAAAGGCGTCTTGTTCCAGCAGAGACAAGCAGATGACAGTAACCTGGTGTGCGTGTCTGTAAGTATAAAGATGAGGAAATTGATTGTGTTCATAATAATAGAAAAAATCGTTAAGATGGAAAAAATCGTCAGTGTCGTCACTTTACAAACTACATACTCAGAGCAAACTCACCTGGTTCTCTTCAGATGAGAGACATTCAAGAATGACTCGGCAGTACCGGACCCCGTGATGTTTGCCTTCGTCAGAGCGTCTGTCCACCCAGAATGGTCAAGGAGATTTCCTGCGATATTCCAGAGAGACATTTCTATGTGTATCCCTCCCAGCATGACGACGAAATGTTCCGCACCGTATTCCAGAGGCCATTTCCATTGTATTGACTTGGCAATGGCATAGAGTGGCTGATCGACTGTAAGAACCGTGACCTGTCCAGGGTTCAAGAAATTGATGGCCGTTTTAACGACGTCCATACCATGTTTGATCATCGACGGTGTTGCAGACTTTTCGTAGAACAGTGGAAGCATAGCTGATATCGTTGTACAATTTATGGAGTCTTGGAGAGTGGTGTGGAAGGCAGACCATGTTACCATATCTCCCTGAGAAATTTCGCATTCTCGCATTTTTTGGACGCAGTAATCTATCCACTTGCTGAGCTCTGGTGCGGTTTCGCCAACTGTTTCCGTTTCTGCGGGCGTCAAAGATGGCTGGGTAGCGGGAGGCATGTACTCACATTTTGTTATGTTTGTTGGCACTTCCAAGACATCATGATAGCTCTTGAGCATCAGCGGCTCGGTACCCTTTGGTGTTAATCCTATCAGTTCTCTAACTTCACCGGGATTGGTTTCTGAAATCTTCTGGAACAATGAAATACCAGTGCCGTGGAATGAAGATGTAGCGGATGTGGAGGATAAATTGTGGTCAATATTGTCCAGAGCCGCGACAGTAAAAATCTGTTTTCTGAGCTGAACTGGGCACACGACACCGTCCTCAATGAATCGCTCACTCAAAGACAGCCATTGCCGACTCTATTTCCAGGGCACGAGAATAAGAAATGCTGAGCCCTAACTTGAAGAGGGCCTGAATGAGTATTTTGTCTCGAAACTGTGCGTGAATTCTCAGGCCAATATAGATCGGCAGCGGTGGAGGATACGTGTGCCTGTGGCCGTGATCTGTGTCAGTTCCCTTTTTCTTAGCATTAAGAAGTATTGTTTGACACGCGGTCAAACACGCTTGTGACTCCACTTTAGTTTGGTTCTTCAAGTCCGACCCATTCAAGATCATTGCAATCATTGACAGAAGAGACGTGGGTATGGCTTCCTTTTGGCATCCCGGATGAAAATTTCCAGAAAAGGTGAATTTCTTGTGTTCGAACAGGTCTCTGCGAATGATATTGGCAGCTTTCATGCGTGTACGTGCTTCTTCATCATAGTCCCGTGACGTCATATGGTCCTTCAGCAAGTACGATAGCGAATCTCTGTAAACTATCAACAAATTGCGTCCTTCAGAAACTGTCGTTGCTTCCGGAAAGTATTCCAGTATTTCATTCTTTAGTCTGCTCCGGTTTGTCAGCTTGTCTATACCGAGGTCACTAAGGCGAGCTTGATACAAGTCATACAATTCACTGAGTTTGAACACAACTTGACCGTTCATAACAGAGTTTTCAACATACGTGAAAAGTTCAACACGAGCTCGCGACTGGGACATCATTTCCGACTCATCTGCCGATGTCTTTTGTTCGTTTCTTTTCAGCGACCGATGGCGATTCCGAAACTTCGTGAGGCAATCGAAATGATATTTTGCTTCGATTGAAATCAAATCAGAACCTCCAGTCAATCGAGCTAATAAATCGCCGTCCTGCAATTCTGTGGCCATTTGGCGAATTTTTTTATCAGCACCAAAAGTCATGCACTCGTGAAGATCAGTTCCAACTGTACCGTCCCTGCCACAGAACAAACATTGTCGCTTTGTGTCGTCCACAGACCCGTGACGTTTGCTACGTTTTGCAGTTGCGGCGGCGTCGTCGAAGTCCAGGCTGGCCCATTTCCGAATTCGTTCAAGCTTTTGATCATTGAATTTTGAGTAGCACGGTTTGTGCCACTTCGCGGTGTTTGAGATCAGCTTGCTAACGTCCTCCGGGATGAAGGGCACATTTACTGGCATAGCTTCAAGCTCTCGGAATATGCGAACGTTCTCCAGGAATTTAGTATACGCTTCCGACTTTTCATCCCTTCTGTTGAACGCATCCAGCGGGCATCTCAGATTTTCCTGAGTTATCTTCTGACAAATCAGGCACTTATTCCAGTCGGTAGGCCGGCTGGTCTTGGCCTCCGCGAGTAACTGAAAGAGACCAAAAGATACAATTAATATCTCAATACAGAATTGTATCCCAAAAAAATTTGTTTAATAAAATACTTGTTTTGTTTTGTGAAAATTCTGGAGCATGCCCCCGAACCCCAGCAGCTCGAGGCGCCCTGACCTACTCATCTAAAATATCTGCCACCCCTCATAATAAAAAGTTCCTATCCACCCATGAAAAGGTTTGAAGAATTGATAGAAATATGTAATTATGTAATTTAACTACTTCACTTGAAATAGCTAATTGCTATATAGAATATATCCATCAAAAAAGCAATTTCTGTCAGGTTTGCTGTCACAACAGGGTTTGAACATGTAATTCCTTGCCTAGGAGAAAGATGGGTGTTTTAAGCATTCAGTCTATTTTTCTTTGGGGATGGTATTTTTTTCAAAACCCCATTTGGAGAGTCGCGAGAGCAAAAAATAATGGTAGGATGACTTGCCTCACCCCCCCTCCCTTTTTTACATTCGGGCCCAAAATTTATCGTGGTGGGAGGGAGGTTAACAGAATAACTCCACATAGAGCACATAAATGGCATATTATAAAGCTGAAATGGCTCATGTGCAGACCCTTTTCGCCAAATTACTTCCCTGCTACCCACACCCGCTCGCTATGGGTGTAACAACATCGTTTCTTTTCGGAAATAACAGAAAAAAATCCAACCAAAAAAAACGTCTTGTTCGTCACATATTGTCCACAACAGATGTGTATTTAGGATTAAGACTCACAAATACTACGTAATACATCAGCTACATCAGCTAAACAGCTAGTTTTACTAAATCTGAACCTTCAAAATGTCTCAACTGCATCAATAAATACTCAAAACAATTCAAAATTATTCAAAATCGCACTTACCGCCGCCATTTTGCGAAGAAATGCTCTGCCTCCATCGGAAAATGAAGCACGAAAAGGGCGTTCCCGTCGGTTCCGCACTGCGGCGACGCCCATTTTCCCCTACCGTACATAGCGCCCTCTTGTGGGCGTATAGTAACCGATCTCGATTGTCTCCTCATTGAAATTGCTTGTAGGCATGATAGGGAACCCACACACAAAAAATGGTACTTTTGTCCAGCAGGTAAATATTGTTCCCTTATCTGACCACACTATTGGGAAATGCCCCGCTGAGTGTGGTGAGAGAAGCAGTGCTTCTTTGTTGTGACGTCACTGGTACCCAGAGTATCCCGGGAAGTGATGTCTCTTCCCTCAAGCTCAGTGGTTGTGTTAAGTGTTTGTCTCGTGTGTGTGTGTGTGTGTGTGTGTGTGTGTGTGTGTGTGTGTGTGTGTGTGTGTGTGTGTGTGTGTGTGTGTGTGTGTGTCTGTGTGTGTCAGAGGATCAGCATGACCCCAATTAGGGCATATGGGTGTTTATATTTACCGGTGGTCTTGGGAGGGGGGGAGAGGGCACAGGTTGTCTATTTTAATATGTATCGTGTAAGTGCCGCCTCTAGGTAGGAACAGGTATTCCAAGTCTCCACCCTTTACAGTGCAGTATTCCTGTCCCCACGTTTTCTTGTGCAGTGAGGTGTTTTGAATTATAAGCAGTCGGCATGTTTTTGCTTCATTCACGTAACCCAGGTTATTTATTTTTATTTTCGGGTGTGATTGAGGCATCTGTCAATTGCCTGTACACCACCCAATAAAGGTCTGTGTCAGAAGAACATGTTGAATGCTTGAAGCAAGATCACCCGTAGGGCGGGTACTCTGTTAGTTCGAAATAATAAAATTTTATTCAAAAAAACCCTAAAGTTAGCCCCTCCAAGTCATTCCTACAACGGATAATCGAAGAATCCAGTGAGATTTATTGGTCTCGTGGTTGCACCAACATTTTTGTGACGTGCGATTATTGAAACCTTGTATTATCGATGGTTAATAAAATGATTTATTTATTTTCAGTGGCTACTGAGCTGACAGGATGGTCTAGACGTAGCCATACTCGCCTCAAAACATGGAGCCTGTGTTTGAATACCGACCCAGCTATAAACTGTCATGCCGGTGCTTCACAGGCATAGTGATTCATCAATGTGTGCAACGTCCCTCGGATGGACGTGAAACGGGCATCCCGTCTGCTGCAGACATTCATTTGTGGACGTTAGAGATCCCGCGGTGTCCTTCACCAAGAGTAGGCAAGTTACCACCGACACCATGAACAAATTACAAATTCCTCCCTCAACTAGCATCCGTGATATGGGCGCCATCTTGGTAAAACCGAAAAACTTTGCACCTCTATATCTCCGAAAGAGCTGCATAGATAAAATTGAGACATGCCTCATCGTAATGAACTATCCATGTGGAGTAACATATTGTTAGGGTTTTGAGAACCCTGCACTTTGTAAATTGTTGTAAATATACCCCTTTGTGAATAATTCTTTTTGTAAATACCTCCATTCATTGTAAAGGTCAAAGGTCGTCCCCTAGTTAGTCCACATTGCAACACGTAGCGAACCATAGGCCCTTTTCATAGTTATTTCGTTATTATGTGTTCCAGGTAAGGCTGTGTTTCCAATAGTTGACTACATTGCATCAATCAAATAAGATAGGCCCCCTTCAACTTCCCCAATCGTCTCTTTAAAGTGCCAGTAAGGCGGCGTTCGCCGCCGTTGCATTGGGCTGTTTCGTTGGCATCACACCGCCAAAACTCCATTACGCACGAGGCCAAGAACGGAGAATAAGGGGGGAGGAGCCGCCGGATCACGGGCGTGGCACCAACTCGTCATCAAAGGTGGAGTCAGAGAGCCCTTACCAACCAACCAGCGCTGAGGTGAGCGACCTGGTAGGCGTGCCCTCGTAGCCCGCGGTTTGATTTCGGGGAGGGCAATAAAAGGAGGAGTGAGGGACTGCTTACGCAGATGAGTGAGGGAGCACGAACCGAGAAGTTGGGTGGAGTTGGAAGAGAGATGCGTAAGGAGGCTGGTGACCGAGGAGGAAGAACCAGCGCTGACGACCGGGTTTTCGCCGCTGAACCTAAGCGAGGGCGTGCACGCGAGACACCAACGGCGTGCCGCGATCCCCGGCCCTCCCTGCCCGCCCGCTCTGTGGACCGTCTGGCCCTCTCATTCTTCCAGCCATTCCTGCCTGCAATTCCCATTCGTGTACGTGAGTTTGTGCTGTCTGTATTGTCCTGGGGATAAGTTAAGCCTGTGTAGATAAGTTTGCTCTGTGTCTTCTTCTTCTTCTTCTGTATATTACTTTCGTCCCCCCTCTTCCTTTGGTTTGTTGTAAATAATTAATAAATATCTGTTCCTCCTTACTTTTGGTTTCATTCTTGTCCGATCGCTTTCGTGATTTCTTTCAATTGAGTATCTGTGGCGCGATTTTGGCCGAACCGCTTTTAATCGGGTTTAGTCCATTGCTAACGGCTTGGATTCCGGATTGCTAAACCGCTCGGCAAACTCCATCTTGTCCGGGATTCGAGCAGGGCCATCCACCTGCTTTGTGGAGGGATTGGCGGAGGTGTCCGGGAATCCCTTGACCAATCACCTTGGCCAATCCCATCCCACAAAGGAGCGGGTTAGTTCCAGGAACGGAGACGGCCAGCTTAACAAGACAAGGGGATTAACCCCCCCTTGCTAACGGGAGTGCCGTGCTCCGGTTGCGTAACAATTGGTGTCAGGAGTGGGATTGGACCTGAACCAAATTTTTAAATCCACCTTGAAAAATTTGGTCAAAATTTGGAGCGGCCGAAATTTTTATTAATACCCCAAATTGAAGTCGCACCATGGATAGTCAAGGTGATCGGATGCCGGTAGGGGAGTTAGAAGAGGAGTTAGAGGCAACCCAGGACTCCAAGGAGGAATTGGGAGAGAGAAAGGAGGAGAGGATGTGGTAGAGGGGGTGTCAGGCGCACAAGATGGCGGCGCTTCACACGAGGTTAGAGGCGCACAAAATGGCACCTCGCACGTGGCTGCGGCAGCCAAGCCCGCGGCACCAGAAGACTGGGGCCTATTGATGGTGCAGATGAGGGCCTTTATGGTCAAGACGGGCGAAGACCTGGAGAGGAACAGTGAGCGATTGGGAAGCCAAATTGGGGAATTGAGGAATGATATGGGAAGTCAATTTGGGGAATTGAGGAAAGAGATGGGAGACATGAGGGCCGATAGTGAGGGAATGGAAGATAGAATGGGTGGTCAATTGAAGGAAGTAGGGAGTAACATCAATAAATTAGAAAGCAAATTGGAGGGTTTAGACAACAAATTTGAGGGGTTAGACAACAGGTTGGAAGGGCTGGAAGGTAAATTGGGGGGCCAACTGGAGGACGTGGGTAACCAAATCAGGGAAATTAAGGATGGGTTAGCGGGGTTGGAAAATAGAATGGCCACCCAGGAGAACCAGATGGAAGGGGTGAAGAATGGGTTAACGGGGTTAGAAAACAATATGGAAGGCAAATTGAGGGAAATAGGGGAGCAATCCGCCCGGGCAGTTAAACAAATGGGGAACCAGATAGAAGAGGTAAAAAACGGGGTGGAAAGTAAATTGGATGCCCAAAGAAATGATTTGGAGCAGATGAGGGCGGCATCTACCAAAGAGATGGGAGAGATGGGGGCGGATATAAGGCGCGGAGTGGGCGAAGAGGTCGCGGGGGTACGCGAGGAGGTAAAGCGGGGTGAGGAGCGCATGGAGAAAGAGGTGAGGAACAGCACGGCTAGGCTACAGGGGGGCATAGAAGACCTGACGCGGGGAGTAGAGCAGCTGACAGTGGGACAAAAGGAGTTAGGGGAGCAGGTGGAAAAGAACACGGTGGTAATAGGGGGGTTGAAAGCGACGCAGAAGGAAATAAAGAAGGAATTAATGGCGACAAAGAAAGAATGTCAGATGGTACACGAGGGGTTGACAAAGAGGTTGGACGGGGTGACAGACGATGGAGACAAAAGAACGGGAAGTCAGGACGCACATAGAAACGACCAAGGTGGCCTTAGAGGGAGAAATTGAAGGGGGCACCGGGAAATAAAGGAGGTGAAACAAAAATTAGAGGAAGTGGAAGAGGGGGTAAGTGAAATGAAGAAGAGACGGAGGGAGACTAAGAAGGAGAAAAAGGAGGAGGTGATGGAATTGGTGCAAGGTCTGTGCTCACAGCATGATGATGTGCTTACTGACCAAATAAAGAGTTTGCAGGTGGCGGAGGAGGAGCGAAGGAGAAGAGGTGCCGAGGTGAGTGGCGATATGCTCTGGAATGTCTATGGTGTGAGGGGAGATTCAGCGAGCTTGGGTGTTGGTCTCGACCCGGGCATTCGTGAAAGGCCGCTGGTGAGGTGTGCGACTGGTGCAGAGTGCGTGGAAAGAGGAGGTGTGCGAGGATGTCCGACTATGGGGAGTGCGGAAGGTATTTGTGAGCCAGGGTGTGCGGCGGTGATCGGGTGTGTGCAAGAATGCACCGCCATGAGTGGTACGGAGTATGTACCGGGAGAGAGTGCGCGAGAAAGGTGTGGAACGGAGGTGTGTGTGAGGAAAAAGTGTGCGCCGAGGAGTGAGTGTGCTGTCGAGAGTGAGAAGGAATGCACGACAGAGTGTGGTGGTGAGAGTGACACAGAGAGTGAGTTGGTGGTGGCGCGGGTGCGGGAGGGCACATTGAAGCACGTGATGGGGTGTGCAAATGAGTGCACACCCATGGTTGTTACAGGGGATGTGACCGAGGAGTGGGCGCGAGGTGGTGTGTTGATGAAGTGTGCGAACGACGAGTGTGCGAGGAGGTGTGCGGAGGTCAGGTGTGTAACGAAGTCTGTGAGAAAATTGAGTGTCCCTGGGTGGTGTGTCAGAGAAGGTGCAATGACGGAGTGTATGGAGACATCTGGATGTGTGAATAAGGATCAGAACGCGTGGTGTGAGCATGCAAGTGAAGCATCGACGTTAAACGGAGCAGCGGTTAGACCGGCGTTTAGCCGACATGAGCCCTCGGTCCGTGCCGGCCTTTGGGTACTGCGGGAACCGGCGAGGGTCGTAATCACGGCGGTTCCAAAAGAACCGCCGTGCACGATCCGGGCCGGGCCTTGCCCTGCACGGTCGCGTCCGCGCTCTGCTAAGCGGAGCGGGCGGCCCGGTGCGAGGGAAGGTAGGAAGGGTCGGGACGGCGCCTCCTTGTGGTTGCGGCGTTACGGCCGGGCAAGATTGGGCCATTGGGCGGGAGACCGAAAGGCTCCGTGCCGAGGTGGACCTTGGAATCTCGGGCCGAGCAAACCTCCTCCCCTGAACCGAGTGCCGGACGGACCCAACCGCGGTAGACAAACCACCCGCATTCATCGATCGGCTTTGCGAAGCCGAGCTTTGAAAATCTAACGACGCACCGAGGCTCGAAGTTTAATGGACATTTGGTAGGGATAGGGAATTTGATTGGCAGTAAGGATTGGCAAATTTGATTGGAAAGAAATTGGATGGGCAAAATTGATAGTGAGAGATGTCCGATGTAGAGGGATAGCAAATCCACCATCCCTCCCATACCCGGGCACATGAGCTATAGATTATGGGGTTATGGCGGTGCAAACCAAGCCAGGGAGGGTTTGGATAATTGTTTTGGGAAATAGCTGACAATAGGTAACTGCAGAGTTAAGTAGCGACATGTACCTGTAGAGGGGACGTAGAATAGCCTAGTTGGATTATAACGACGAGGGAGCGCAATAGTATAAGGGGTGACTGGGAAGCGCGAGTTTCAGAAGGGGGGTAGTCAGCTCAGATGATGCAGTGTGGTTGTGGTGTGGTTTATTGAATGAGGAATTGGTATGAGAGTCTTGCTGGTGAGCATATTGAAATGAGGAATTGAGAGGCAATGCTCGGGAAAGATGTGTGTGTGAGCGGGGGAAAATCTGAGTGCCTGAGGCAATGGTTTGGAGAATTGAAAGTGATGGAGCAGCGTATGGTGAAAAGTGCGATTGTGAGTTGTATTGAGCGAATGGTCCTGGAGGAAGGAGGGTGCAGGGAGCACCAGGTGTGACGGAACAGGTGTGCAAGTGAACAGGTGTGCAAGTGAACAGGTGTATGGAGAATGGTTGTGTGAAATAGCTAGTATGGAATGGATGGTGTGGAGTGAGTAGTGTGGAAAACGTGGAGTGGAGTGGTTGGTGCGAAGGGAGTGGATGGGGAAGATGGACCCCCTTCACGAATACCCAGGGAGGGTAGTTTAAGAGTAGGTAGAGGGTATCGGTAAATTGTGGTGGATATTGGCATCTGTGGTGCGTGTGGTAGAATGGTGTTTGGATGGGTGCATTAGTGACGTGGAAATGGCTGGGCGTGTGGCCTGTTAGTGTGTATGGTTAAATGGGCACTCCGCCACTGTGAGGATGTCGGCCAGGTGAGGCCGCAGGTGGGCTCTGGGAGCCGGTAGAGTTGTGAATGGGGCCCGAGGATCCGGAGGACGGACCCGGGTAGCCCAGTGCCAGAGAGGGCACCGAGTGGGGAGAGCGCCAGAGGGCCTTCCCCAAGTAGATAGGTTAGGGTAAGGAGCAGGTAAGCTCGGAGGCAACTCCAGTGGCGGGGGTGTGCAGGTGAGCGGACCTGCTGGGAGCGCCACACGACCCAGTCCTGAAATTGTGCAAATGCACAGGGAGTTGAATCGGGGGAGTGAGACCCCAAATTGACGAGCACCACAGTTTGGTCAATGGGAGTTCGGTTTTTAGAACCGCATAGAGTAAAGTGGCCAATGGTTTTGCAGGGAAAGACCCCGGGTAGTGTAAAGAACGTTAGTCATTTAGAGGATAGTTAGGATTGAATTCTCCTCGCACCATCTGCAGCCACTCACCTGAGGTGGTAACAGAACTCCACACCATGGTTTGTTTATTTTTGTTGCAAATGTTTTGGGATGTAAGACGCATCATGACATGGGTGTGACATTGTGCTGGTATTCCATCTCTTCCTCATTAGGAGGAATTGATGAGGAATTTGAATTGATGGCAAATTTGGTTAGAAATTGGGATTGTAACGAATTTGGTATTAGGGGAGATATGGGGAAGACGAGACGTTGTGACAAATTTGTAATTGTAAATTGTTGTGTAAATATGGGGTAGCAGGCAAGGGTAGATTAGGTGACGGGACGGGAGGGACGGGTGGGGGAGGGGGGTGATGTACCGTTAGGAACGGGCTTTCTCCGCTTGCTCTCCATGCGCACCTCACCTCTGCATTGCCTTGTGTTGATGTGTACCCTTGCACCCTTACCCATCGCTGACTCTGCTTTGTCTTCCTCCCCACCCATGGACACTGAGGGGAAGCCGCATCTGTGTGCCCGAGCCGCCGCTGCCAGCTGCCTGGACCGATGCACCACTTTAGGAACCGCACGACATGCGGCCTAGCACCACCTTATGGACCTCACGACTTGCGGCCTAGCACACCCATATGGACCCCACGTGTTGGGGCCTGGCCCCTCTGCTGGGACCGGCCATGATGGCCAGATAAAAGTTTGCTTGCGGACCACGGGGAGGTGGCCCCCTTTGCCATACAGGTGGACCACCCTTAGTTGGCCCCTGTTGGCCATAAATAAAAACAGTGGACACGTTTTGTGCTTTTTAAAATTATTATCCTCAAATCGGCCGCAAGCAACCAAGAGTCAACATCAAGAGAGAACATCCGGAAAAAACATCGGCCAGCAGAGGGAGCAGAAGAAAGAAGAACCGTGCAACAGTTGTTTTTTTATTGAAATGTATGACTGTGCACTGGATGGTGCTTGCTATGGTGTTCTTGGTGCTTGCATGCTCGGGGATGCATTGCAATATCAATTCTGCATCCCCGGGCATGTGAAGGTGGTGTATCAGTGCAGTGCATGCTTTTCCTCTCTCCCACAGGGTTCTTTTTGTTTCCCAAAAATGACAGGTCCTGGGTTGCAATGTAAATACAAATAGTGTCTTGTAAATAATGCTCCCTACCGTAAATGTGTAGTTTGCGAATAATTCTGCAATTCGGTTATTCTGTGGGTGTGAATCTGTTAGGCAGGATGCAACGTGGCAGGGGGACATACTTAATTGTGTATAAAATTGTCGCACTCAGGGTAAGGTTAATAGTAGAGGGGTATTACACCTGAGTGTCACATTAAGTTAAAGTTTTTTCGGCCCGGGACGTGCCTCGAGGAATGAGGGTGCTGTGTTAGGGTTTTGAGAACCCTGCACTTTGTAAATTGCTGTAAATATACCCCTTTGTAAATAATTATTTTTGTAAATACCTCCATTCATTGTAAAGGTCAAAGGTCGTCCCCTAGTTAGTCCACATTGCAACACGTAGCGAACCATAGGCCCTTTTCATAGTTATTTCGTTATTATGTGTTCCAGGTAAGGCTGTGTTTCCAATAGTTGACTCTACGTTGCATCAATCAAATAAGATAGGCCCCCTTCAACTTCCCCAATCGTCTCTTTAAAGTGCCAGTAAGGCGGCGTTCGCCGCCGTTGCATCGGGCTGTTTCGTTGGCATCACACCGCCAAAACTCCATTACGCACGAGGCCAAGAACGGAGAATAAGGGGGGAGGGGCCGCCGGATCACGGGCGTGGCACCAACTCGTCATCAAAGGTGGAGTCAGAGAGCCCTTACCAACCAACCAGCGCCGAGGTGAGCGACCCGGTAGGCGTGCCCTCGTAGCCCGCGGTTTGATTTCGGGGAGGGCAATAAAAGGAGGAGTGAGGGACTGCTTATGCAGATGAGTGAGGGAGCACGAACCGAGAAGTTGGGTGGAGTTGGAAGAGAGACGCGTAAGGAGGCTGATGACTGAGGAGGAAGAACCAGCGCTGACGACCGGTTTTTCGCCGCTGAACCTAAGCGAGGGCGTGCACGCGAGACACCAACGGCGTGCTGTGATCCCCGGACCTCCCTGTCCGCCCGCTCTATGGACCGTCTGGCCCTCTCATTCTTCCAGCCATTCCTGCCTGCAATTCCCATTCGTGTATGTGTTTGTGCTGTCTGTATTGTCCTGGGGATAAGTTAAGCCTGTGCAGATAAGTTTGCTCTGTGTCTTCTTCTTCTTCTGTATATTACTTTCGTTCCCCCTCTTCCTTTGGTTTGTTGTAAATAATTAATAAATACCTGTTCCTCCTTACTTTTGGTTTCATTCTCATCCGATCGCTTTCGTGATTTCTTTCAATTGAGTATCTGTGGTGCGATTTTGGCCGAACCGCTTTTAATCGGGTTTAGTCCATTGCTAACGGCTCGGATTCCGGATTGCTAAACCGCTCAGCAAACTCCATCTTGTCCGGGATTTGAGCGGGGCCATCCACCTGCTTTGTGGAGGGATTGGCGGAGGTGTCTGGGAATCCCTTGACCAATCACCTTGGCCAATCCCATCCCACAAAGGAGCGGGGTAGTTCCACGAACGGAGACAGCCAGCTTAACAAGACAAGGGGATTAACCCCCCCTTGCTAACGGGAGTGCCGTGCTCCGGTTGCGTAACAATATTGTCGCGTTCACCGGGGGGGGGGGGGGGGGGATTAAGATCCGCCAAGGTGACGGGTGGCCGATCGAGCTTTAACTCCGAGACGTTCACTCAAACAATGGCGGCTCTTCTTTACACGTGCGAGATGGGAGGTTAGCGAAGCTCTTACCTGCACGGATTCCACTGGAGCGTCCTCAAACCGCAACAATTAAACAAGACAGGCACGGAATTAAAATTCACCAAATAAACAGGTTTAATAAAAATAATGCCAGGGAACAAGAAATGTGCAGTACTAAAATTCCTATTTGGAGCGCCCCCACAAGGACTCGTAAAACAGCACAAGGGGATAAATAACTGAAAAATAAATGTGTTTGTGTGTACTCAGCTTTGAGCGACCCTCAAACTCCGTCGGCCCTCGAACGGGTCTCCGAGTCAGTGCGTGGGAAAACAGGCCTTGGCGCGCAGTCCGTTCCCGCCGCTTCTGCTGAACGTGAAGCGAGCAGGCCTTCGTTTCATCCTCATACCACGCTCCATAAAGCACCAAGGTCTCTCGGGTGCACACAGCAGTCACAAAGTCAGCACCAACGAATCGGGGAAAGGATACGTCCGCTCCTCCATGCAGCCAGGAACAGAGTCAGCGCGCGAATGCCACTGCCAAAAGCGAGCCCGGAATACTACCGCACACGAGGAGTACCCAGCGCAAGAGGGAGTAAATGGCCGTCTTCAGCCTTTTTGTTCCCCGGTCTTGAACGTCATCTTATGACGTCCGCGTGCGCTCCAATCAGAGTCCATCTCATCGCTCCATCTCATCGTGCCTAATCATCACCCCTCGGGGCGGGGCCTCACGCCCCTCCTGTGCCCTTGTGATGACTCGGTTGGCAGCGTCAGTGGCATTGTTCATATGTCTGAATCCACTCAGTTTATTTAATGTTTATAAATACGCACCGTTCGCTTGGCTGCTAGTGTGTGTAGTGTTGTGCCATAAGGAACAAGGGAAAAATCAGAGGTCATTTACATACAGGGGATTTACCCTTAACCCCTAAGTTACATAGCACAAGAGCCACCCTCATTATGGCCACACTTAATCCGAACACACGGAGCTGACTTGTTACAGGTTTCTTCTTCTTCTTCATGACAGTCGGAACACACTACCTATACAAATCCTACCTGGCCGAAGGTATTTCATTGCCTACCCCCATAAAAGTAACAATATGTTAATGATGATGTCATAGGTGCCTCCATTATGACGTCATAATTCGACAAGTACAAAACTTCGTCCGATGAAGATGAAATTTATTGTGTCATCCAGGGATAAATTGGTGGAGAAAAAAATAATGATGACGTCATATGTCACGTGGTTCGGCCGCCATATTTGTTTTAACACAAAAGCCTTAAAACCCACTGAAAACACGTCCTGGCGAGGGTCTGCAATGTCTGATTGCTCTTTCTAGTTTGTGATTGCATTGTATGCTTTTACCATACCAGCATATAGGGCCTCTTCAGCTTATAATCCCATCACATGGTAGCCTTACATCTGATTTTGCAAAGCAATAAATCAATCATTTGATTCTCAAGTCATTTGAAATGTATATATTGGATACGGTGTCGGATTGACCAGAGAACCCCTTGTTGGCTTCGTTTCAGCCGGTGCCTGGATTTGGCTACGACCGCATGGGCGTTGGACGAGCGCACACGGTCTTGGAGAGGGTGGAGGGAGCGCAGGAGAGATGGAAACGTCAGGTTCAAGAACAGCGAAGGACCGTATTTGATCGTCACCATCTCCTCAGCTAGAATGTTGGCTCGTCTTTCGATTGCTTTGGCAGTGAAATTTCGGAAGTCCTTGGAACACCACTGTCCCTTCTGCACTCCCCCGCACAAAGTCCCAATTTGCATTTTATCGTTCTGCCTCAAGTGTCAGTCTTACTTGTTGCATGACATTCCCTCCCTACTCATTCCCTCCCCCATTAAAATGTGACTCCATTTTGTGGATTGACTTTCATGGCATGGATGATGCCCTTGTGGCTAATCTTTTCCCCGTTTGCCATTTCTAGCTCTCATTCCATCATAATCATGTGACTGATCCAAAAGATATCGGCCTTGTCTTGAATAAGTACAGATATATGTAAATGTGTAATGAAATTTTAGGTTGTCTTCGTTTATTTAAGATGTATGATGATTGAACAGTTAAAATAAAGAAAAGTCATGATTTCATTTTCCTGCTTTTTATTTGGGAAAGGGGAAGTCAAAGTAAATTTATTGCAAGTTGCACTGCAGTTTCAATCACTTCCACTGTTTTCAATTTTATCATTATTGACCATGTAGTTATTGAAGATAAATGTTAGAGGAATTGCGTAAATATTTGATTCCAAAAAGAAACGTTTGGTAAGGAAGCGTGTATGCGAATAAATGGCAGGGGGATGGCATGAAGATCCTGGGAGTTGATAAGATTGGTGTATTCAGGAAAATATATCACAAGGTTAGAATCGAAATCGAATTATTAATCGAAGATGAAGGTTAATCGAATCGAAGGTTAATCGAAGATTTTTTTTCAAGTACATTGGTCGGTTGTGTTTGTTATTCTGTCTGTCACCGGCCTCCAGGTCACAATTCGAAACAGGTCGTGAAACTTCACCAAGTTGTAAAGGTCGTCACAATTGAGAAGCCCATCGATCTTGAGGTCAAAGGTCAGCTGGAGGTCAAATTTCTAAAATCGCCATTTTTCATACGATTGACTTGAAAATAGAACCGCATTTGCATATTGTTACTAAATGGGAAACCAACTATTTTTGAAGTCAAATGGTCAAAGGTCAACTCAAGGTCAAACTTCCAAAATCATCGATTAGCATCTGGAAAAATTGTCAATTTTCAGCCAATTGACTTGAAAATTGAACAGCATTTGCAGTCAATAAATTGGAAAACAAACCTTTTTGAGGGAAAACGGTCAAAGGTCAACTCAAGGTCAAACTTCCAAAATCAATTTTCATGTGAGTGACTTGAAATTCCAACAGCATTTGCATAGTGCCTCACTGAATTGGGAAAGCAACTTTTTTTGGGGAGGAAGGGTGGATTTTGCAAGTATCTTGCTCTGTACGACATCTCTTTTCTTGTTTAATCAATGAGTATGCTTTTAAACTTGATAAAAAGTCTAAAATTAAGAACATTTACGTAATTAAACTTTTTTTTCACATATCTAAACAATAATACTTTCCTGCCGTCTGTCTGTCTGTCCGTCCATTCAGGGAGGGGCTTCAAAATCAAATCTCCACCATTTTGCTCTATACAGGTCTGAGATCTCATAAGGCTTTTGTGTAAGGCTCGTCCTTTGACTTTCTCACGGTGAATCTTAACTCTAATTCTATATGTTTTCATTTTTCATAGTCGCTAGGAAAATCCAACAAAAATTGGTGTTTTTAGACAAAAATGCATTTTTGAAAATAGGCCTATTTTCACTCAGGCTTGCAATGTAAAGTCCATCCTCTGCCATTTTGTTCACTGTGTCAGTTCCCAGGCTTCTGGTGTACATTTGAAGACTGAACAGTGTGTCTTCTATCATCAAATTAAGGTACCGTTTTTAGGAAACAGTTACATTTGATTACATCTCATGCAGAGGAAACCAGGTAATGGATGTTTTGTTTGCAGCAATCATGGCAGAGGTCTATTATCCACTGCCCAATCGCCATTTTTCTCAGAGATGGCTGAACGGATCTTCGTCAAACTTTCAGAGGTTCATCAGTGAGTGATTGGGAGTGTTTGAGGCAAAAAAAACAAAAATATTTGAAAAACAAAAGTTCGTTTTTTAGGATTTAATAAAAAATAGCTCTATAGTGCCTAAACCTTTTGATTAATGACAGTTATATACAAGTACACATTTACATAAATAAATACAAAACAATCACCAGACATTTGAAAACAAATAATATAACAAATCATCAACTTTATTTACATCTTATTTTTACATAAACTCTTCCTGGGAATTCTTCCAAAGTAAACTGTTCTCTCTCATGCACAGATTTATCCCATCTCGTCTTCAGTTGTCATACCCTTCCTCCCGTCCATGGTACACTGAAGCTTGTGGTGAGGCAGTTGCCATGAAGCAACTTGTCTTCACCTCATGGAAGGCTAATCCAACTGAAGGTAATCGGTTCCTTTCACAAAGCTCGGAACAGGTGTGTCTACCCTTAGAAGAGCCAGGAAACAATATCTCTATTCTCAAGACTGAACTCTCAAACCTGTCTCCCTCCTCCAAATCCTGGTGGCGTCTGGTCAAATCTGTTTCTGGTGTTTGTTCCCCCTCCATCCCCTCCCTCACCTCAAATGGCTACACAGTTGACACCGCACGTGACAAAGCTGAATGCCTCAACTCTGTGTTTGCCTCAAAATCTTGTGTCCCGAACCCATCTCTCTCTCTACCCACCTTTCCCAGTCGAACCCAGCTGCTCCTGGACTCTGTGTCTTTCTCTCCTGACAAGGTGAAGTTTTTATCAAACCTCGACCCTGATTCTGTAACTGGACCAGACGGCATCAGCCCACGGGTCCTAAAATCCTGCTCTGCTGCTCTATCTCACCCTCTCTCTGTTCTCTTTTGCTCAAGGTCATCTGCCATCTGCTTGGAAATCAGCCAACATTACCGCTTTACACAAAAAAGGTGCAAAAACAGATCCTTGCAACTGCAGACCAATCAGCCTGCTCCCAATAATCAGCAAGGTCATGGAATCAATCATCGCTTCTGACATCAAATCCTTCCTCTTCTCCAATGGCTTGATCTCGGATCATCAATTTGGATTCAGACCAGGTCATTCTACTCTGGACATGCTGCTTCTGTTCTCAACAATGGATGGAGGTCCTTAATGCCAAACAGGAAATCAGAGCCATCTCCCTCGACATATCACGTGCCTTCGATACGGTCTGGCAACCCGCTCTGCTCACCAAACTCTCCTCCTATGGTATCCATGGAAATCTCCACGCATGGCTTGCGGACTTCCTCTCTGGTCGTAGTCAACGTGTGGCCCTGAATGGGTTTCTCTCATCTCCCCTTCCCGTTCTGGCTGGAGTTCCCCAAGGGCAGTGTTCTGGGCCGTGTGCTTTTTCTGGTCTTCATCAATGATTTCTCCGACTCTCTTGAAAATCCTCTCTATCTCTTTGCTGACGACTCCATTCTTTGCCGCTCCATACCTCATGCCTCAGATCGGCAGTCTGCAGCCTCCTCGCTCTCTGCAGACCTGGACAAAATCACAGACTGGTCAAACAAGTGGAACATGTCTTTCACTCCTGACAAATCTCACACTCTCACTATGTCTCTCCGAAAAGACCATCTGGACAACCATCCCATCCACTTTCTCAACAATCCTCTCCAAGAAGTTCTGTCACTCAAGCTCTTGGGTCTCACTGTCTGCCATGATCTTTCCTGGGAAAACCACATTTCCAAGCTGGCCTCCAAAGCCAGTCGCCGACTGGACATCCTCCGTCGTGTGAAGTCCTTCCTTGGCACACCTGAGCTCCTCAACCCATACAAGGCTTTCATCCACAGCTCAATGGAATACTGCTCTTCCCTCTGAGCTGGTGCTCCTGCCTCACACCCAGCTCGGCTTCACGCTGTTGAAACCAAAGCTTTCAGAATCATTGGAATCTCCCCACGATGAAGCTAACTCCGATGGCCTCTCACTCACTCACCGCAGGCAGGTTGGTGGTCTTTCTGTCTTCTACTGACTCCTCTCCGGCCTAACTCCGCCAGCTCTGTCCCCCAAATATTCCAGGAGGTCACACAAGATCTGCCAGCAACCCTCTTCTGGTTAAACTGCCAAAATCAAGACTCTCTGCTCACCTTTACTCTTTTATTCCTCTTTTCTCCCATGTCTGGAACAAACTCCCTCGCTCTCTTCAATCCCACTCCTCCCTCCAGGTCTTTAAAACAGCTGTTCACCACCATCTCTTATCTTCCCACATCCAAAACCTTGATCTTTTCTACCCCCGTTAATTCACCCCAGATCCACGTTTTTGAAATACCGACTTCTTTCCTGGAAGTCCTCGCAGTGTCCATGTGTTTTATACCTCCCCCCCCCCCTTCCCATGCCCCCCCCCCCAAGTCCTCTCCCTCTCACAGATCTCTCTGCTCTCAAATGTTGTACTTGTGTGCTTCCCCCTCTCTTCCCATCTTGTCTCCCGCTCCCTTTATTATATGTTTTATGTGTCCGTTTGTTTTTTTTGTGATTAATGTTAGATCTTACACGAGCCTCGATCTTGTATACACACACAAAAAAAAAAGTCATCACTTCACTTGTATACTTCATCACTTGTATACACAAAGTCACTTCATTGTGACGTCATAATTCGACAAGTACGACGCTTGATCCGATCAGTATGAATTTTTTTTCTCTGCAACTGTTGGTCTGATGGACACAAAATTTTCACCATAGGAGAAACCTCCTCCTGTAGAATATTTTAATGATAATTATATTTTAATTAAAAAACCCCTTCAAAAACAGAAGAGTTGGCTCGCACCAAGTTGACTGCGCAGCGTGGATAACATGTGGCTCTCAACGGAATCCTTTCATCTCCTCTCTGTGAAGAATGGAGTGCTCCAAGGCAGTGTCCTGGCACAGTCCTGTTCCTGATCATCATCAATGATCTCTCTGACTCTTTGGAAAATCCCCTTTATTTATTTGCTGATGACTCCACACTCTGCCGGGACATCCCTCACACTTCCGACAGGCAGCATGCAGCCTCTTCCCTCTCTTCAGATGTTAAAAAAAAAAAATCAGAAAATGGTCAAACACTTGGAACATGTCTTGCCATGCTAACGCATGTCACACTCATTCCAAAAGGACCATCTGGCACAACCCACCACCACAACTTTCTTAACAATCCTTTTGAGGAAGTTCAACCATTCAAACTCCTGAGTCGCACTATCAGCCCACCGCTCAGGTTTCTGCAGGACACATGGTCCACCATCAACACCCTTCTGGTGAAACACCCAAAATCCAGGATCACTACTCACCTCCACACTTTTCTTCCTATTTTTCCCACCTGTGGAACCACGTTGTCTTCAATATCATACTTCCCTGACACCATGATCCTTTCTACCATCGTTAACCCTCCCACCCCAATCTCTCCTTCTACATTTCCAGTTTTTCCCTCTATCTCTTTTTTGTTCCATCGTCACTGCATGGGAGAGGCATCCCCAATAGTTGTAACCGATCTGTTGAAAGTGCCCCTGTCCCTGACCCCGGCATCCGAACTGGGCCGGCCCACGATAATGGCAGAAGAGAGTGTGGTCGCGGAAGGAGGACACTGGGACGATGACC
>NC_136273.1:17575273-17612773 GCF_964187855.1 Myxine glutinosa
TATATATATATATATATATATATATATATACATATATATATATATATACATATATATATATATACATATATATATATATATACATATATATATATATATATATATATATATATATATATATATATATATATATATATACATATATATATATATATATATATATATATATATCTATCTATAATTCCACTAATCTCTGTGTGTGTGTGTGTGTGTGTGTCTGTTTGTTTGTCTGTGACCGCTGTTTCTCGACAACCACGGGTCCGATATACTTGAAACTTGCCAGGTATATTGCTGGGGACCCGAGGATGTGCCTTTTCAAGGTTTCATATTAATCGGACAATTACTTACCGAGCTATGTCCAAAAAACGATTCAACCAATCAGAGAGCAGCGAGCTATCGCGTGTGCCGAACGTGGCGGACACACTCTGCCTCGGATGGCACATTTGAGAGCGTATTCATTTATTTCCCGTCGGCAAACTATGTTGCCGTTAAACTATGTTTTAAAACTAATTATAAAACTAATAAAAACTAATTTGCGATTCATCGTAACTGCGATATACGACCTTCCGGAGCTCCCGTGAGAGCGTGCGCCATTACGGATAGTAATTCAATTAAAAACATAAAAACATTGTCCCAATTCAGTCAGAGCGAAGGGCGTTGTTTTAAGCGGAGCGTTTTATTTTTCCCCTTAAATTCAGTCGCCGGACGGTGAAAGCTTTTTTTTGGGGGCAGCTACTGGCAGCCACGTACGGCCAATCACAGGACACGTTGTTGTGTCGACGTGCTGTGTTGTTTTCCCTCGCGGTTTGGAATGTTTTTCCTTTTCATTTTTTTTCTCTTCTCTTTCTACTTGATGATGGTAGCAGTTCTGTACTCGCAAGCCGTTCGCCGTTCGCTTTGGCGTTGCGAATGGACGAAAACATTTCATGGACCAAACCATTTCATGTAAAGCGTTCGCCGTTCGCTTTGGCGTTGCGAATGGACCAAAACATTTCATGGACCAAACCATTTCATGTAAATAGAGGGGGGGGGGGATATAATTTTAGATATATATATAGTACGGGCATGCCCTAGTATATATAAACTCCAAAAAAAACGATCTTTTATTTTTCAATTTTACTTCTTTTTTTTTGGCCTAAAACACTCCCAGGCAGTGACTGATGAACCTCTGAAAGTTTAACAAAGATCCGTTCAGCCATCTCTGAGAAAAATGGAGACACAGACAGACATCTCCCTTATATAGTAGATTGCTTATTGACAATTTGCTGTGCTTTTTATTTTTATAACAATCCGGTTACTCTTACTTGGCCTCCATTCTTGCTGTATGAGTGGTTGGGTTTTCACGATCAGCGCCCTTAAGGCACATAATTGGGTAAAAGTGATTAGCGCTTAGTAAAGTAACGTACGGTGTGTCATATCCAGCCGCTCGGTTATACATCTGACTGCTGCACAGTGCGAGCACGCAACACTCTGTCAGTTTCATGCCCTTTCGTAAGGTATCGGGACTTAAGGCCTGTAACCCTGATTTGGGGCATCAAACCCGGTTGGTGGCTGTGGCCGGTTGACAGCCCAGGTGATTCGGTCATTCCCAGACTTTTTCTGCATTTCTCTGTGTTACAGCCTTCATTTTAAATGGAATAAATTGAGATATTTTTTTTTGTCACAGATCTACGCATTTAGCGCATCTAAAAGAAAAAACGCCCGAGATCTGCGGGATCCGTGTCATTCCTTTATTTTCCAACCCGAGCAACTGCTGCTCACCCGCTCATGACTTCCGGCTGCCCTCAGATCAAGAAACCGAGATGCAACACATTTGCATATTCCGTACTACATACTAAAGGCAAAATGATGCTGCTACACACATAATACCCCCGAATTGCAAAGTGGAATAACTTTTTAGGAATTTTTCCAAAAATAATTAAAAATGAAAAGCTGAGATGCCTTGAGTCAATAAGTATTCAACCCCTTTGCTATGACAATCCAAATTGAGCTTAGGTGCATCCAATGTCCTTTGATCATCCTTGAGATGTCTCCACAACTTGTTTGGAGTCCACCCGTGGTGAATTAAATTGATTGGACATGATTTAGAAAGAAAAACACGTTTCTATATAAGGTCCACAGTTAACAGTGCATGTCAGAGCAGAAACTCTACCATGCAGTCCAAGGAACTGGCCGTAGAACAATTGTGAGGAGGTATAGATCTGCGGTATAAAACAATTTCTAGTGTTTAAAGTTCCTACGGGCTCAGTGAGCCTCATCTATCTATAATTCCATTAATCTCTGTGTGTATGTGTGTTTGTATGTGTGTATGTGTGTATGTGTGTATGTTTGTCTGTGACCGCTGTTTCTCGACAACTACCGGTCCGATATACTTTAAACTTGCCAGGTATATTGCTGGGGACCCGAGGATGTGCCTTTTCAAGGTTTCATATTAATCGGACAAGTAGTTACCGAGCTATGGCGATTTCTTTACCAAACACTGCAAGCCGTTCGCTTTGGACCAAACCATTGCATGTAAATAGAGGGGGGGGTTCTGTGGTCGTTGCGAATGGACCAAACCATTCATGTAAATAGAGGGGGGGGGGGGTTCTGTGGTCGTTACTGCCACGTGGTTTCAAAGTTTTTTTTTGTTGTTGTTGTTTGCACGCATGTTTTTTTGCACCCACGTACGGGCACGCCCTAGAATGTTTACACACACACACCCCTACACAAATTTTTTTTTTTTTTTTTTTTTGGCAAGGAACGGGCACCCACGTACGGGCACGTCCTAGCTTATATATAGTACGGGCATGCCCTAGTCTATCTATAATTCCATTAATCTCTGTGTGTATGTGTGTATGTGTGTTTGTATGTTTGTCTGTGACCGCTGTTTCTCGACAACCACGGGTCCGATATACTTTAAACTTGCCAGGTATATTGCTGGGGACCCGAGGATGTGCCTTTTCAAGGTTTGAAATTAATCGGACAAGTACTTACCGAGCTATGGCGATTTAGCCGTTCGCCGTTCGCTTTGGCGTTGCGAATGGACCAAACCATTGCATGTAAATAGAGGGGGGGGGGTTCTGTGGTCGTTGCGAATGGACCAAACCATTCATGTAAATAGAGGGGGGGGGTTCTGTGGTCGTTACTGCCACGTGGTTTCAAAGTTTTTTTTTGTTGTTGTTGTTTGCACGCATGGTTTTTTGCACCCACGTACGGGCACGCCCTAGGATGTTTACACACACACACCCCTACACAAAATTTTTTTTTTTTTTTTTTTTGGCAAGGAACGGGCACCCACGTACGGGCACGTCCTAGCTTATATATAGTACGGGCATGCCCTAGTATTAGGAAATGGAAAGAATATGGAACTACCCAGACTCTTCTTACAGAGTTCCATGGCTGTGATGGCAGAACCAGCGGGAAGAGCAACTGTCTCTGCAGCACTTCACAAACCAAGGCTTTATGGGGGAGTGGCCAGACGTAGGCCACTCCTGAGAAAAAGACACATGACAGCACGCCTGGAGTTTGCAGAAAGTCACGTAAAAGACTCTGAGAGCATGAAGCAAAATATTCTGTGGTCTAATGAGACGAAAATTGAACTCTTTGGCCTGAATGCAAAGTGCTACGTCTGGCGGAAACCGAGCACAGCTTATCACCCATCTAACACCATCCATACCGTGAAGCATGGTTGTGGCAGCATCATGCTATGGAGATACTTTTCAGTGGCAGGGACTGAGAGACTTGTAAGGATAGAGAGAAAAATGAATGGAGAAAAATATAGGGAAATCCTTGAGGAGAACTTGCTTCAGAGTGCAAAAGACCTTAGACTGCAGCAAAGATGTACGCTGCAAAAGGACAATGACCACAAATATGCACCCAAAACATCACTGGAATGGCTTCAGAGCAAGAACGTGAAAGTCCTTGAGTGGCCCAGCCAAAGGCCAGAGTTTAATCTCATTGAGAATCTGTGGAAAGACTTGAAGATTGCTGTTCACCGATGCTCCCCATCCAACTTGAGAGAGCTTGAGAAAATCTGCAAGGAAGAATGGGAGAAACTCCCCAAATCCAGATGTGTAAAGCTGATGCAGACAAACCCAAGAAGACTCGAATCTGTGATTGTCTCCAAAGGCGCTTCTATGATGCATTGATTCAGGGGGTTGAATAATTATGTAAACTAGATATTTAAGTATTTAATTAATAATTATTTTGTAAACATTTCGAAAAAAAATAAATTCCACATTGACATTATGGAGTATTATGCGTAGATCAGTGGCAAAACAATCTCAATTTAACTCATTTTAAATTCAGGCTGTAACACAACAAAATGTGAAAAAGTCAAGGGGTGTGAATACTTTCAAGGTTAATTCCACAAATGGCTTACTGCCTTCCTCTACTCTCATAACCAATGTGTGGCTCCCGATGGATTCTTTTCATCTCCTCTCCCTTTTCAGGGGAGAGTGCCTCAAGGCAGTGTTCTGGGTCCAGTCCTATTCCTGGTTTTCATCTTTCATCATCTATTCCTGGTTCTTAACAGTTCACTGGCTCTATGGAAATCCCCTCAATCTATTTGCTGATGACTCCACTTTCTGCCGTGACATCCTTCACCTTTCAGACAGGCACGCTGCAGCCTCTTCCCACTCTTCAGACCTTTGAAAATGATTCACAAGCTGGTCAAACACTTGCAATACGTCTTTCAATCCTGACAAATCTCACACTCTCAAACTCCGAAAGGGTCGTCAGGCAACCCCTTCCCACCCTCACCCCAATCTACTTTCTTACCAATCCTCTTGAGGAAATTCACAGTTATTCAAACTCCTGCGTCACACTATCAGCCATGGTCTTTCTTGGGCAAACCACATTTCAAAGTTGGCCTCCAAAGCCAGCCTAACTGGGCATCCTCCGTCGTACAAAGTACTTCCTTGGCACACCCGAGCTCCTATCCACCTACAAGGCCTTCATCCTCAGTTTGATGGAATACTGCTCTCCCAACTGGACTGGCTCCTCTGTCTCAGACCTTACTCACCTTGACGCCATGGAAACCAAGGCCATCAAGATTATTGGAATCCCTCATAATGAAGAGGAGTCTATCATTTTTGCATAGCAGACAGGTCGGTGGTCTCTCTGTCTTCTACTGCCTCCTATCTTGTCTTGCACCCTCTGCTCTTTCCGTGCTTTGTCCCACCCACCCCCCAGGTTTTTGCAGGGCACACGTGGTCCACCATCAACCTTCTTCTCGTGAAACTACCTAAAACCAGGATCACCGCTCACCTCCACTCATTTGTTTCATTTCTTTCCCACCTGTGGAATCAACTTCAACATTCTTTTCAATATCATTCTCCCCTCCAAGTCTTCAAGACAGCTGTTCACCATAATCTCAGATCATCCCCCATCCACACCCATGATCTTTTCTCTACCTCCATTATCCTTGTTGGACAGGTGACCGTGACAAGTGGGGAGCGGGGTTTGAAGGCTTGGAGTGGGGAGCGGATTGACTCCTTAAGGTTGAGAGGTGGAAGGTGAGTACTTGGGGATGGGATGTGGGAGTTGAGGACTTGGGGTTGGGAGGCGGGGGTTGAAGACTTGGGGTTGGGAGGTGGAGGTTGAAGACTTGGGGTTGGGAGGAGGAGGTTGAGGGTTTTGGGTTTGTGAGAGGCAGGGACGAGGTGTTGAGGACTTGAAGTCACATTTTACATTACGTGGAATTTCCACGGGTCTCTTCTAGTCATAGAAATAGAGATGTCGAAAGAAATTTTTTTTGTGAAGCAAGATAGCCAGAAGTCAAATGGATTTGGAAGATCATGTGAGATGGAGGGCTCATTGAATGGATTTTGTGTGAGTGAAATGTTGTGAAATTCACCGGAGGCTGTTGTGCTTGTCCCATCGTCCTGGCTTCCCAGCTGTATTTGCAGGGTTTCTACCAGCCGTCTAAATCTCCGCACCGGTCCTGGAAACGACAAACCGATGCAGCCTTCCTTAACGATTGCCAATTTTATTTCTAAATAGCGTATAGCAATTTTGTGGTCCATTTCATACTATCTTTACTACAATGGAGCAAACAAACAAGGATATCACCGAAACTGCAAAATTGACGTGGCGGAAATAGCGCCACCTTTGGTGGTAGCCGGTATTACAAAATATTTTCCTTTATCTTTCATATGGAGTATGGCATGTGGTCAATAACATTTTCAAAAATGACAAATTATAAAGTGCATTACCTTCCCACTGTGCCGCAGCACATTGCCCACCGTAGGTGGGCCAATAAGGGTACTCCTGCCTGAGGGGTGGGTGTGCCCCCTGGTACGTATAACAATGTATGATGATATGAAATAGACCACAAAATGCTTAACAAAGAGAGATGTGGAAATTGAGTCCCGAAAGAGTCAAATCGAAGTGGTACCTGGTTGCATGACATCCACAAACCACAGCAAACTATTACGTTTAAAACAGTCCGAGCACCAATTACGGACCACCACAATTAATCCCGTGCATTATAAATTGAAAAGATGAAGAGAAAAAAAACTACATTTCATAAAGGCTGACAAAGATGCATGATTGCGAAAAAGGGGGGGGGGGGGGTGGGATATGTGAGAAAAGAAAAGAGAGGCCAAAGCTGAAGGTCTGTTGCTGTCACATCACAGGCTGGTCGGTGAAATGTCTCTTTTCTAGCGTTTATTCTCCAACATTGCTCCCTCTGCTCTCTCAGTCCTCCAACTATGACCAACAACTCCAGAATGCAGTTCTTTCTGTAACCCCTTCCTGGTTAAACTTCTAAAATCCAAGTTGACTGCATACCTCAACTCTTATTCCTCACCTTTCCCATCTATGGAACCAACTCTCCTACTTGCTGATTCCAGTGTTCTGTCATTCTATGTGATTTTCCTTATTTTTTCCTCTTTTTTCTCTCTCTTTTTCTCTCTCTCTCTCTATCTATCCCCTTGCCAGTTGTGCCCAATTGTTGCCACACGACCACACTGTCAATTTCACCTTGCTCTTCCATGAGCCTTGCTCTTGTAGAGAAAATAAAGTGTAAGAAACGGGGTGGGGCTTGAGGCAAGCCAGAAAACATCATCTTGAAAATCTCAAGACTAAACTCTATAACCAGTCTCCCTCCTCCAAGTCATGGTGGCACCTTCACAATCTGTCTCTGCTGTATGGTCCTCCTCCATCCTGCTCAGGTTGAAAATCTCATAGAAAATCAATAGGACAAATCACATTAAAATCCCATAAGGAATTTGACCAGTATGATGTAATGGTTTCAATAAGGAAAGTGAAATGCTGGACCAGTAGAAAATACCAATAAAAAAACCACTAGTTCAATGGGAAAAGGAGGAGACCAATAGAATACCAATATATTGTTACGTTTGTGGGGAGTAGGCAATGGAATACCTTAGGCCAGGTAGGATTGTATAGGTACTGTGCTCCGAAAGTTGTGAAGAGGAAGAAACACCCATGTAACTAAGTAGTGTATCTGTTAGCTCCGTGTGTCCAGTAAGAGTGTATCTTTGTCCCCATGGCGAGGGGCGGGGCTATGTTAATTAGGTAGGGTTGAAGGGTAATTAATTCCCTGTATGTCAATGACCTCTGTGATTTTTCCCTTGTTCCTTATGACACTACACTACACACACTACCAGCCAAGCGATCAGCGCGTAATTAAACACCAACATTAAATAAAGTAACCGGAACCAGGACATTCAAATGCCGCTGACGCCACCGGCCGAGCCATCTCAATGGGCGTGAAGAGGGCCGTGAGGCCCCGCCCCGAAAGGTGCTGATTGGTCAGGGTGATGGAGCGATGAGATGGCACTCGCTGATTGGAGCGTGCGTGGATGTCATCATGGAACGTTTGAGACTGGGAAACAAAAAGACCGGGCCGGAATTTTTCTCTCTCTGGCTTCGTGGATGTGATCGCAGGCAGACGCATTCTTCCTCTTGGTCCGGGTGATTGGTGCGAGCGGACGCATCCTTTTTCTGGTTCGTTGGTGCTGACTCTGTGACAGTTGTGTGCGCCTGAGAGACCTCGGTGCTTTGTGGAGCGTGGGACGAGGACGGAGATCGGGCCTGTTCGCTTGCGTTGGCGTGGCAGTGAATGCGGCTTCATGCCAAGGCGTGTTTTCCCACGCAGAGATGCAGGGCCTGTGACGATCCAGGACGGTCAAGGGGACCAGAGCTGAGTACCCGCTAACATTCCAAATGCACACACATTTATTTTCCATTTAGTTTTCCCCTTGTGTTGTATACGAGTCTGTGCAGAGGGTCCCTCAATTTAGGAATTTAGTGTTACCTTTTTATTGTCCTGCATTTATTTTTATTAAACCATTATTGTTGCATTTTAATTCCTCGCCTTGTCCCGTTTATCTGTCGGTGATTCGGAACCACCCGTGCCGCGTACGCCGTGCAGGTAAGCCTCGTCACTCTCCACTACTCCTCGCGCATATAAAGAAGATCCGCCATAGTTGACTGAATGCCTCGGAGGTAAGCTCGATCGGCTATTCGTCCCCAGGGTATCTTCCAGACTGGGAATCAAACCCAGGTCCTCTGGTGAACTATACCAGTGCTCTGCCATTCCTGGATGGCAAATAACTTACATTCATATATACAACAAATACTCTACAGGAAACCCCTGTAATAAAGAACATGGCTATAACTCAATTCAATGTGGAACTGTGTGTTTTGTGTTTGTTATAACAAAATATAATTAAAGTAGTTTGGTTGGTCTATGGGTTTTCAGACAAACTAACTCTAATGGTTTCTACAGGACCAGTTAAATCTAAAGGTTCCCATTGGTTTATATGTGTTTCAGACCAGTTGCATCTAATTGTTTATATTGGTTTCAACTGAATCTGGTTTGGTTTCTACTGAAAACTACAGATTCTTGTAGAAACCAATAGAAACCGTGATTTCCAATAGACCCAAAGAAATGTCCTCTGTTGCTTTTTATGGGATTTTCGACCTGGGTATCCCTCGGCTCACACGGCAGTAATGCAGATTCCACCCAATATAAGGTAGAATGTCGAAACTGTCTCCAAATCTCATGTTCCCAACCCATCACATCTCTCACCATCCTATCCCAAGAAACTTCTATCCAGCCTTGACCTCGCTTTGGTGACAGGCCCAGATGGCATCAGTTCAGGTGTCTTCAAATCCTGCTCTGCTGTTCTTCCCCACCTTCCCCCCTCCCCCTCCCCCGTCTCCCCTCCCATCTGCCCGATTCACTCTGTCTTTCTCCTTTGGCTGCCTCCCCATTGCATTGAACTCAACAAACATCACTTCCGTCAACAATAAGGGTACAAAAACAGACTCAACCAACCATAGACCAATGAGCCTTCTTCGATTTACAAACAAAGGCACATTGAAGATTTTCCTCATTGCTCCTGATGTCAATTTTTTCCTGTTTTCAAACATTCCGATCTCTGACGGTCAGTTTTTATTCCTTTCCAGTCACCAACATGCTTTGACTCCTCTCTCTCATCAATGGTCGGAGGCTCTCAACCTTAAAGAGGTTAGGATCATCTCCCTGGACAAATATAAGACAATCAACACAGTCTGGCACCTGCTTTGCCTGACAAGCTCTCTGCCTGCGGTAGAGAAGGCCACCTTCCTTATTGGATTTCTGACTTCCTCCATTCACGCAATCAACGTGTTGCTACATCAATGGAACCCTCTCCTCCCTTCCTTCAATCCAGCCAGAGCATCCTCAAGACGGTGTTTTGTGCCTCGTCTTATTCCTCATCTAAAATAATGACCTCTCTGGTATGCTCTGGAAAACCTTCTATTCCTTTTTGCAGACTCCACATTGTGTTGTACAGTCATATCTGGGCCTACTGCAGCGGCGTCTCACTCTGCTGATCTGGAAATGATGACTGATTAGACGTGTCTGATAAATTGAGCATGTCCTGGAAAATCTATTTACTCTCACATAGCAGGCAGGTCGGTGGTCTCTCTATGTTGTCTACCACCTCTTCTCCAACATTGCTTCCTCTGCTCCTTCAGTCTTCCGACCTTCCCGAGCAACTCCAGGATGCATGCGTTCTTCCAGTCGCTCTCCTGGTAAAATCCAGGCTGAGTGCAGCAAACCTCAAGTCCTTTATTCTTAACCTTTCCGGTTTATGGAACAACCTTCCCAGAGGCTGTTCTGTCACTCTTTCCTCAAAGGTTTCGAGAAGGCAGTGCAATGCCCTCTCATGTCATCCCCAATTTTGACCCATGCTTTTTATTGCCCCCATTAATCTCTCCTAACCCAACCATATTATTTGCTAGCTTCAGTGTTTCCTCTCTTCCTCCATCTCATCCTTTTTATTCTTTCATTCACTTGGTGTTTATCCCAGTGTCAGTTATAACTTGCTCTTTCACGAGCATCGCTCCTATAAAGAAACAAGTACAAAAAGTTTTAATTAAAACAAAAGCCGCGTCGATGTTACACAATGCCTAGATGCAGCTGTGCCTATAACGTCGATGTTATAGGCACAGGACATTCCTATTGATTCGATTACTTGATGTTATTTTTGTGCAAAGTGAAAATATATCTCGGCAATTTCCCGTGTGTGGCGACGAATTTTTAATATATCTCGGCATTTTCCCGTCTGTTATTTCAGGCGGTGTATGACTGACCATGCCGCGATTTTAAAAAAAAATATCTCGGCAATTTCCCGTATGTGGCGACACGTGAATGAAGCTATGCTCCTCTCTCCACATTATTGTGACGACGTATAAATTAAATATTTCATCGTGACGATTGTCATCAAATGGACGAATTTTTAATATATCTCGGCATTTTCCCGTCTGTTATTTCGGGCGGTGTATGACTGACCATGCCGCGATTTAAACAAAATATATATATCTCGGCATTTTCCCGTCTCTTATTTCGGGCGGTGTATGACTGACCATGCCGCGATTTAAAAAAAAAATATCTCAATGGACTTGAAGTTACAGGCCTTTGAGAATTCATTTCGTTCTATAAAGGGCAACTTTCATCGGATTTTCTTCCCGTTTTTTTTCAACCGAGTCGAAAACTATGTTAGCGACTGTGAAAAATGAAATGATATATCGAATTTGATTTGAAATAAAACTGTGTGAGAGAGGAAGACACCATGGGCCTACAAAACAGGCCTCAAAGCTATGCGAGTTAATAAAATGGTGGATATTTGTTTATATAAAGCCTCTCCCACAATGGGTGGAGCTATGGTTCCCAGAATGGGTGGAGCTTTGAGGTTTTGTCTTCTCTGCAAGAACAAGAAGAAGAACAAGAAGAAGAAGAACAACAACAGCAGAGGGCACTCTATGACCAGCGTCTTGCGACGCGGCTAAAAAACGTATTCTGTTGATCACATCAAGTGGATGCAAAAGTGTCTGGCAAGTGCTGTGGTAGGTAAAATAGTCTGGTGGCTATGCAGAGCGAACACACCAGAGATGAGGGTAAAAGTCACAGTGTAAGACGGTGGTGCTCCTTGTCCCTCTCCAGTATCAGCAATATCGACCTGGAGAATAGGTTAGGAAGCACAGAAAGAAACAAATTATTCACCTAATTATTTACAATATGGTTAGCCCTCCAAAAAAAATAAATTATACATACATATACAGTCACGTGAAAAAGTAAGTACACCCCATGTAAAGTTTTGACTTTTTCAACATATTTCAACATACAGCTATTTGATCTTCATTTCAACAATATTGATAGATAAAGTTGATATAATACAACAAATATCATGAAACATTTACATTTTGTAGTCCATTGTATAATTTAAATAAACATAAATGCAAATTTCGCATGTGGAAAAAGTAAGTACACCCTTGGCTCTAATAGGTGGTATTGCCCCCTTTGGCAGAAACAACCTCAAGTAGGCGTTTCTTATAACTGTCTACCAGTCTCTGACATCGACTGGGAGAAATTTTTGCCCACTCCTCCATGCAGAATTCTTTCAGCTGTGCGATGTTCGAGGGGTTTCTTGCATGCACAGCTCGTTTCAAATCCCCCCACAACATCTCGATGGGATTTAGATCCGGGCTTTGACTTGGCCATTCCAGAACCCTCCATTTCTTTCTTTTCAGCCATTCCTTGGTGGATTTACTGGTATGTTTAGGGTCATTGTCATGTTGCAAGGTCCACCTTCGGTTGAGCTTCAACTTTCCGACAGATGGCCTCACATTATCCTCAAGCACCCTCTGGTACAATGAAGAATTCATAGTGGATTCTATGATGGTGAGCTGCCCAGGCCTTGATGCAGCAAAGCTGCCCCAAACCATAATATTTCCACCAACATGCTTTACAGTTGGTATCAGGTTCTTGTGGTTAAATGCTGTCTTTGGTTTTCGCCAAACATGTCTTCTGGTACTGTGGCCAAATAGCTCTACCTTTGACTCACCTGTCCAGAGCACATTGTTCCAGAAGTGCTGGTCTTTGCCGAGGTGTTCATTGGCAAACTTTAGTCTTGCCCTGATGTTCTTTCTCGACAGCAAAGGTTTCCACCTGGCACACCTCCCATGTAGATCAAATTTGTGCAGCCTCTTTCTAATGGTAGACTCGTGCACTTTGACATCAACAGTGGCAACAGCTACCTGTCGGTCACGTGATGACATTTTGGGGTCCTTAGAGACTTCTTTCAGCATCTTGCGGTCTGCTCTCGGGCTGAACTTGCTGGGGCGGCCTGGCCTGAACAAGTTGGCAGTTGTTTGGAATCTTCTCCACTTGTAGATGATCTTCCGGACAGTCGAATGATTGATTTCAAATTGTTTGGAGATCTTTCTAAATCCCTTCCCAGACACGTAGGCATCTATAACCTTCTTTCTGAAGGCCTCAGAGAGCTCTTTTGATCTAGGCATGGTGACGCCGCACACTTCAACAACAAAGAGCAAACCAAACTAAATGTCTGAGGTTTAAATAAGACAGGTTCCTCCAAGATCCTCTCTGATGATGTTCTAATCATTTGCACCTGAGCTGGTGCACCTGATTCTAATTTTAGGTATTTGAAATAGTGATAAATGTAGGGGTGTACTTACTTTTTCCACATGCAAAATTTGCATTTATGTTTATTTAAATTATACAATGGACTACAAAATGTAAATGTTTCATGATATTTGTTATACTAGGGCATGCCCGTACTATATATATATCTAAAAGTATATCCCCCCCCCCTCTATTTACATGCAATGGTTTGGTCCAAAGCGAACGGCTTGCGAGTACGGTGACAATCCCCCCCCTCTATTTACATGAAATGGTTTGGTCCAAAGCGAACGGCTTGCGAGTACGGTGACAATCCCCCCCCCCCCCCCCCTCTATTTACATGAAATGGTTTGGTCCAAAGCGAACGGCTTGCGAGTACGGTGACAATCCCCCCCCCCTCTATTTACATGAAATGGTTTGGTCCAAAGCTAACGACTTGCGGAGTTTGGTAAAGAAATCGCCATCGCGTGCACAAATGCGCAGGAAAGCGAATGAATCGCAAATTAGTTTTAATTAGTTTTAAAATACCCGCTATAAGTACCCGTACATGTAGTAGTGCATATAAGTACCCGTACGTGGGTGCCCGTTCCTTGCCAAAAAAAAAAAAAAACGCTACCCGTACGCTCTACCCCGCCCGTACGCCCGTAAACAAAAAAAACAACGCTCTTCGCTTCCGCCCTTCGCTCTGACTGAATTGGGAGAAATAATGCGCATAAGAAATCGAGAAATTATTATTTTCTCCGGAAGAAATCGAATTACGTACCGTAATGGCGCACGCGCTGGGCTCAGCATCAGCTCGCTCTCACATCGGCCACGCCTACGCAATAACGCGTTCTGTGATTGGATGCCGGAAGTGCAGTCCTCACTGTCCGGAAGGTCGTATATCGCAGTTACGATGAATCGCAAATTAGTTTTTATTAGTTTTAAAACATAGTTTAACGCCAACATAGCGCCAACATAGTTTGCAAACGTGAAATAAATGAATACGCTCTCAAATGTGCCATCCGAGGCAGAGTGTGTTCGCCACGTTCGGCACACGCGATAGCTCGCTGCTCTCTGATTGGTTGAATCGTTTTTTGGACATAGCTCGGTAAGTAATTGTCCGATTAATATGAAACCTTGAAAAGGCACATCCTCGGGTCCCCAGCAATATACCTGGCAAGTTTAAAGTATATCGGACCCGTGGTTGTCGAGAAACAGCGGTCACAGACAAACAAACAAACAAACACACAGAGATTACTGGAATTATAGATAGATTATATCACCTTTATCTATCAATATTGTTGAAATGAAGATCAAACAGCTGTATGTTGAAATATGTTGAAAAAGTCAAAACCTTACATGGGGTGTACTTACTTTTTCACGTGACTGTATATATATACATACAGACTCGGCATTTAATATGGAATCTATTTTTTGTGGGGGTGAACTTACTTTTCAAGATGACTTAGAACCAAAAGTTCATTGGAATTATGTTGAAATTATTCTCGATTTTGTTAATGTGACCTTCAAAAGAAACAAATACCATATTTGACATTTCAGAGCAAATAAATTGATCCTTGAAAGTGATGTAAACTGATATCGAACTCAACTCACAGACAGTACTGTGTTAAACTTCTGTGCGTTTTCCAGAAGTATCTCTTTATTTTGCACATTAGCCAAAAAATCTTTTAACAAAAACAAAAGTTTAATTTCGACTGCGATTACGGACAGTAAAATTACAGTTCAGTACTTCGGGTAACCCCCACGAGCATTCAGGAGAGCACGTACACGTTGAGGCATGCTGTTCACGAGATTTGCCAAGATTTGGACAGGAATCACTTGCCATGCAGTTACAATAGCCTGCTGCAATTCATGCACAGAGGCAGGCTGCTGGTCCAAGTTGTCGATTTGACGCGTTAATTCTGCCCACAAGTTCTCTATCGGATTAATATCCGGGGACATGGCAGGCCACTCCATATGCTCTACACCACGGTCAGCAAGAAAGTGTTGGATCATGCAAGCACGATGAGGCCGTGCATTGTCATCTTGGAAGACAAAGTTTCCTCGAAAGGCTGCACGAACAAATGGAAGCAATGTTTCTTCCAGAATGGCCCTGTGCTTGAACTGGTTCAGGTTTCCATTCAGAACAACCAGGTCAGTTTTGCCCCCTGCATGAAAAGCAGCCCAAACGGTCACCCCACCACCTCCAGCTTGGACTCTTGGCACTATACAATCTTCGTTGTAGGCTTCATGCACTTGTCTGCGCATTCGGACGCGGCCATCTTGACGATAGACCAGAAATCTAGACTCTTCACTGAAGATCACGTAATTCCAGTGTCCTGGCTGCCATTGACGGTGCTCTCTGGCCCACTGAAATCGGCGCTGGTGGTGTTGTCTGGTCAGACGTGGCTTTCTCAGGGGACGCCTGGCACGATAGCCTGCTTGAACCAGTCGTTGGTTGACTAGCCTTCTGGATACAGGCACATTTGTCAGTTGCTGCCACTCAGCCCTAAGCCGATTAGCTGACTTGGTACAGCCATTGCGGACTAACCGGTGCAGCTGGCGATCATCCCTCCTTGTGGTTCTGCGGTGACGTTCTGGCCTCGGTATTGGAATAGGGACACCCCTCTGAGCATTTCGTTTCAGGATCTTTGACACCCCTCTGAGCATTTCGTTTCAGGATCTTTGACACCTGACCTTGAGTGATGCCATACTGCCGAGCAATAGCACGGTTTCATGCCGGAATTTCGTAAAGCCACCACTAAATGACAAACAGCATTGTCGAGTTGACGGACCATCTCCAGGGGAAGCGGCAATAACTTTTGTGTACGTGCAGCATAGGGTGTTCAGAAAAAAAATATTCTGAAATTTGATATGCATCGGTGCTCAAAACATGAGGAAACAGGTAATAAACAACTGGCAAAAATTTCAAGTCAATCCATTATAATTAAGTGTCAGCTCAACAGACCCAAAGTTTTGAATGAGCTAACGTATATATTATATAATATATATATGTTGTAACGCTTATGTATTAGTATACACTCTACATTATACAATGTATTGCATATTATATATGTTATTATGCAAGAATTTGATATTTGTATAAAAATAAAGTTTCTCTTTTTCCCTTTTTTGCAGTAATCAACCAATGATGAGTGCAGCAGTTGCAGCAGGTTATCAAACAAGGGATTCTCTCAGCATTTGGTTGCTGGGAGAAATGATTCCGGCACTTGAGGGCAATCAATTACCCACCAATCGTCAAGTATTATGTCGTCTGTTCTTCGATTTGAAGATCAACAAACTGGATGTTCCAAGAAGCTGTTCAAATGTCATCGATGATGTACTTCAGTTTTGGCATTCCCACAAAGCACAAACCAAATGCAATTGCAAAACTTAAAGCTTTCTATCAGGAGTATGTCCTTCTTAGGAAAAACAAGGCACGGCGAACGGAGAGGCAGGGTCAATTGGAGACTGATTTTAGCCATAAACTGAATCAGCTATTTGATCTATCACATGCTAATTCTGAACAGCTTATCAAAATTCCACAGGATTTTGAGTTCCTTCAAGATCAACAAGGACCCAGGAAGATGATAATGACCGGAGAAGACTTGCAGTTCAAAAAGCGAGAAGAGAAACGACAAGGTGAAGAGATGATGCGCATTGAAAAAGAACAGGAAGCAAAAAAAACAGAGGGTGATGAACCCTAATGAAGTGCTGGATGATTCATCACAATCAACAGGTGAAGAATCTGCAAATGATGATGAGCCTGTGGAGATTAACAAATATTTCTCAAAACAAATCGATACGCCTGAAACATCAGGAGCAACAACTCCAATGACTATGAAGTTGGACAAACATTGCATCGTAGAAGACCCTTTAGTTGCAGCAAGTTTGGATAGAACTGGAACTACACCACATGAAGCAATGCACATCATTGCTCCTGCACTGAAAGCTGCTGGGGTCCCTGTAAGCAGACTGACAGTGTCAACAACTTCACTTTATGAAGCTCGAAGGACAGTCCGCAAGTCAATTGGAGAAACTATTCAGGAAAACTTTTCGCCTGATACGCCTCTTGTTGTACATTTTGATGGCAAGCTGATGCCAGACAATGATGGTACAATGGCTGATCGTTTGCCTGTTGTTGTATCTGGAAAAGATGTAGAAAAGCTTCTTGGCATTCCAAAACTTCAATCTGGTACTGGAATCCTGATGGGAGAAGCAGTCATTAAGTTCATCAATGAATGGGATGGTGTGTCTGAAAGGCTTGCTGGATTATGTTTTGACACAACAAGCACAAATACAGGACTCCATATGGGTGCAATCACAATCATTCAAAATGCCTTAAACAAACGCCTACTGTTTTTGGCTTGTCGGCATCACATATTTGAAATCATTGCTTCAGCTGTATTTGACACATTCTTTGTTGCATCTGGACCACAAATTGGCATTTTCGGTCGCTTTAAGAAGCATTGGACTTCCATTGACACAAGCAAGTTTGCATCACTTGCCACAAGCCTTGATGGCAGTGAGAAGGTTTGGTTTGAAAACAATCGCGACTCTGCAATAACTTTTCTTCGCAGTCAACTAATGGACAAACAGCCAAGAGATGAATGAAAAATGAATGAATGAATGAGCGTTTTAAGGCCATTTTCCCCGCTAGAGCGGGGGTTAGCCTTGCGGGCCCCATGACAATCATGGTTCCCTGTTTGAGGCAATGTTTTTATGGCCGGATGCCCTTCCTGACGCCAACCCTTGGTCGCCTCTTACGATGCGCAGGGATACGGTGTACCTATTCTAAACCGGGGTACACACCGTATTCTAAACCGGGGTACACACAGCCAAGAGATGACTATTTGGAATTCATTAGACTGGCTCTCATCACACTTGGAGATAATGTGGAAGGACATGTAAAGTTCAGCCCACCTGGAGCATACCATCATGCACGCTGGATGGCTAAAGGCATATACTGCCTCAAGATATCCTGTTTTCGCGACCAGTTTCAGCTATCTGCACATGAATTCCAGTCACTAAGACGTATTTGTCTCTTCACAGTCACCTTGTATGTAAAAGCATGGTTCACTGCAAATGATACTTGCAATGCACCTTCCAATGACTTACACCTTCTTCAGGCTATGGAAGACTACTCTGAAGTCGATCAAAAAGTTGCCAAGACGGCTCTGTCAAAATTGAGGAGTCATCTATGAGTAGTGTATATATGTTGCTTCTGGGACACTCTCATTTTCCCATTGACTTACATGTTAATTTTTCCCCTCCCTCATTGCCCCTAAACACCTCTATTTCTCTCACCCTGTTCTTTACGAACCTTCTAACCTTTTGACATGTTATCCTTATTCATTAGACCACTTAAACAATGGTCCTTCTGTGTGAACCTGTGATCCTTCTGACCTTATGGACCTTTTAACCTTTTACTCTTAATATCATCTGGTGAATCATCTTTGACCCACTCAAACAACGACCCTGCAAATATTTGTTTATGCGTGGGAAATAATTTAATTCTCTTGCCACTCCCTTCACCATCTAATATATTAACAAAAAAGATGTTTGAGTTTGGTTCTTTATTAAGATATTTTAACTGAGCTAAGATAAAATGGTAAACCTCCCTCAATGTTCTTGTTTGAGCGCCTCCAGTGCCACACACTTTTTGGTAGGCTCTGCCCACTTTTTGTTAAGCTCCGTCCACTTTTTGGTAAGCCACGCCCACTTTTGTTAAGCCCTGCCCACCTTTTCACTAAGCCCCGCCCACTTTTTGTTAAGCCATGCCCACTTTTTTTTTACTAAGCCCCACCCATTTTTGTTAAGCCCCGCCCACTTCTGCTAAGCCCCACCCACTTTATAAACTCTTCAGCATTGTATCATTTCCAGGTAATACATTACATCATTTTCAGGGAATTTCCATCACATCATTTCCAGTTAAGACACGCCCAGGGAATTTCCACAGGAAATGACACACCCAGTCCTTATAAAAGGCACCGACCACACAGGCTTTTTCAAACACGCTTTCTGCTTCACTTGAGAATGGACTACTATGCCGAAATGGAATGGGATAACTTTGCTATTCCTTGGAGTCCTACTACCTGTGTAGAACTCAACCTTCAGATTGATGAACTGGACTCGAACCTCTTATCAATGGAGGTAAGTTTGTTTATTTATTTATTTATTTATTTATTTAATTATTTATTTATTTAATTTAATTTTTTTTTTTAGATGAGACTCGTGTAAGAGTTAACAAAGTTTATTTTAATATTCATAGAGCTTGATTTATACAAATAAAAATATTGTATTAAATTAATACATTGTTATTTTCTTTCACAGGAAATTGTATCTGAGATACGAAATGAAAATTCTGCTTTTAACACAACTTGGGATGAAGTTATTTTTTTGTTTGAAGACATTTTGAACAACCAAGACCCCCAGAACGAGTTCTACCTTGATGACCCAGCCAAAGAGTTATACCTTGGAGATCCACAAAATCCTGAAAAAGAGTTTTACCATGATGATACTTGTTGTGAGTTATCAAAACAAAACCCACTGAACAAGTTCTACCTTGATGAGCCAGAATACAAGTCATACATTGGAGACCCACAAATTTCTGAAAATTGGGAAAGGGGAGTTCTCCCTGATGGTCCGCAGTTATACTATGTGAGACACATCATAGAAACCCTAAAAAATTGGGAAACGGGAATTCTCCCTGATGGTCCGCAGTTATACTATGTGAGACACATCATAGAAACCCTAAAAAATTGGGAAACGGGAATTCTCCCTGATGGTCCGCAGTTATACTATGTGAGACACATCATAGAAACCCTAAAAAATTGGGAAAGGGAAGTTTTCCCTGATGGTCCGCAGTTATACTATGTGAGACTTATCACGGAAACCCCCAATATTTCTGAAAATTGTGGTTCTACCTTGGGGACTTGGAAAGATGGTTATATTTTTGGAGACTCGGAATGGGGGTTTTGTTTTGATGACTCGGAATGTGATACCTATCTTGGAGGCTCAACAGGAATGTGGTTATACCTTGGGAACTTGGAAAGTTGGTTTTATTTTGGAGACTCTACCTGTGGGGTTCCTCTTGGAGACTCTTTGGATTCTAAAGCAATGAACAATGTTCTTTATTTAATGACGCTTGATTTAAGCAATATCAAGAAAGTTCGAGGAAGAAAATGCTGGAAAATTCTTTCTTCCCATTTCGACTTCTTCAAACTTGAAAGCCTTGAAAGACAGAATTGGAGGAAGAGGAAAAAAAAAAAAGAAATACGTATTTAAAAAAAGAAGAAAAGAAAGATTATGTTAGGTTTTGGGTGGGATTTTGAATGTGAGGGTTAGGGATGGGGTTGGGTTAGGGTTGGGATTTTGAATGTGAGGGTTAGGGTTGGGGTTGGGTTAGGGATGGGATTGGGTTAGGGTTGGGATTTTGAATGTGAGGGTTAGGGATGGGTTGGGTTAGGGATGGGGTTGGGTTAGGGTTGGGTTAGGGATGGGGTTGGGTTAGGAATGGGATTGGGTTAGGGATGGGGTTGGGCTAGGGATGGGGTTGGGTTAGGGATGGGGTTGGGTTAGGGATGGGGTTGGGTTAGGGATGGGTTGGGTTAGGGATGGGGTTGGGTTAGGGATGGGTTTGGGTTAGGGATGGGTTTGGGTTAGGGATGGGGTTGGGTTAGGGATGGGGTTGGGTTAGGGTTTGTATATTATTATGACTCACTCACACATACACACACACACACAAAAGTTAAGCCCCAACTGAAAAGTTGTGGGATTCTGTGTTTGGGGTTCACAGATTTAAAAACGTATCCCCATTATACACACACAAAAGTTAAGCCCCAACTAAAAATTTGTGGGATTCTGTGTTTGGGGTTCACAGATTTAAAAACGTATCCCCATTATACACACACAAAAGTTAAGCCCCAACTAAAAAGTTGTGGGATTCTGTGTTTGGGGTTCACAGATTTAAAAACGTATCCCCATTACATTTTATTTATTTATTTATTATTTTCAAGGGTATTATCTGCTTACTTGTGTTTTTTGTAATTCTTGCGAGTAAAATGAACCCAAGATTTCTTCTCCATTTAAATCATATAATTTGTAGGTCCAAGGGACTGTATCCATTACATCAATGATTTTAAATAATTCACGAGTCCATTTTTGTGTATAACCTTTCTCAAAATGACTTTTCCATTTGTATATTCTTACAATATCACCAACTTTAAACTTGGGCTTTCTCAAATTAATCTCCTTTTCATATTCTAATTTTGTAAATGTTTCCAATGGTTTTGATTTTGTTGATGAATGAACTGTATTATTGTAATTATCTACAATATCCTGAATTAAATACACCCATTTTTGAGAACCGAGTTGTGTGAATTTTTTATATAATTTCTCTTTTAAAGTACGATTAAAATGCTCAATAACAACTGCCTTTCCTTCATTAAAGGTGCTGTATAATTTAATACCCTTCCCCTCAAGAAATTTCATGAATATTTTGTTATAGAACTCTGTTCCCTCATCAGTCCATAACTTCTTTGGTTTCCTTTTATCCCGATCAAATATTAGCTTAAAGGCTAACATTAAAGTATCACCCCTTTTATTTTTTAAAGGGACAACCCAGGCAAATCTACTCCTCAAATCAATAACGGTTAAAGCATACCTGTATCCCCTGTCATTATTCAATTCAATTAAATCAGCGGACCATATGTGGTCGGTGTATTTAGAATAAACCTTCCTTCTTTTAAACTTTGTGATTATAGGTTTGTGTAATTCTTCAGCCAAAAGCTCCTCAGTCTTGATGACATCATTAGAGCCTAATAGTTTTTTGAGGAATAACCAAGACCAAGTTTCAATTTAGCATTTATCAAATTTCTCACAATAAACCTATCAACTTTCTCTCTCAACGTTGGATTTTGTATCAAAGACAAATTATACAACATTTCGCTGTCGGCTTTATGTTTTTCAGTCAACGTAGTGGTTTTCCCATAAGCAATATCATGCTTCATACACACTTCATCAACCCTATTTGTAGGTTTAGACCAAGGTTTAGGATTGTCAGCCTCATCTAATCTTTTATCCAGGTTTGTTCCTGGACCACAGAAAGAATACCCTGGAAGGTGTAATTCCCCTGGAATTCCAGTTGTTGTAAATTTACTTCCTGACAGAAACTTTTGTATATCTCCTCCTCTTTTAGGTGAGATGAATTGGCACTTTTTAGAGCCACACACTTGACATATTCCTTTTTGATAAACTCTATTATTTTTAGCTTTAACATAAGAGATATTTTTAGATTTAGTTTTCTTTTTACATTTGAGACAATAACTCATATTTATTTATCAGAAAAATTCCGACAGAGTATCAAAACCTTTTTGGTTTTTAACATATACATTTCTATCTTAATTTTTAAAACATAAAGAATCCTAAGGAATGCCTTCACTCTCTCCTCCATTTATTTACAAATAAAAACTAACTAAAGTCAATGACACCAACATCATCAATCACATAATCTTTTCCTTCTTCTTCTTCTTCTTCTTCACCACTTTCTCGTTTAAATCTCCTCCCTGAAATTGAAGACATTGACGTTGTTATTTTTGAAACCATTATCTTCATAAGAGTTGTTAATTCTTTAATTTCCTCTTCGGTGCGTTGAGATCGATTTATTTGCTGTAATACACTCAATCTTTTACGAATCTCACTGATTTCCATCTTTTTATATTTTTCCTCCCTCTCTCTTTGTTCCCTTTCCTCCCTCTCCTCCTTCTCCTTTTTCTCCTTCTCCTCCTTCTTCTTTTTCTTTCTTTCCTCCTTCTCCCTTTTCTCTCCTTCCTCCTTCTCCTTTTTCTCCCTCTCCTCCTTCTCCTCCCTCTCCCTTTCCTTCTTCTCCTTTTTCTTTCTTTCCTCCTTCTCTTCTTCAACTCCTTCCTCATCCCTTGCTACCCTTGAGTTTGAACCCCAAAGAATATTATACATATACTCATCTGGATTTTGAGATATTCTTGTATCTATAATTATTTTTCTCATAATAGGATACCAATAAGATTTGTTGACGATTTCTAAAAGAGTTTTATATTTCATAACTTTGAGAAGTTCATTTTTATTTAATATTTTAAACAAGTCTCTATTTGTGGGTTTAACAATATCAGTATAAGGCCAGTTTTTAATGACAAAATTCCCATGTATATGCTCCAAATCATAAGGTATGTAATACCGAGCACCCTTTTCTTGTAGGTATCCTTGAATACAAAAATTATAATTCTCTTGTAGTCTTCTTCCTGCCATTTATGTATCAGAAATATATGTGAGATTAATATTATGACAGGTAATACCACCCCATCTTCCCACTACCAAATTGGTTTGTATTCCTTGGCTTTCTATCCTTATCTCATGACCTTCCTTCTTTGTCATGCTAACCATCGCTATACTATCATATATTTTTCTTTTCTTAAAACCATGTATTTGTTGTTTATTAATTGTACTTCCACATAAATCCTTATCCTCACCAAGTGGATAATATTCTTCTTTACGAGACTGATTAAAATCATGTAGGTCTTCTATGTTTATTGAAAAAGACCAATTATACCCTAAATCAGGCATATCATACCCCCATTTATTAATTCGCATTTTAACTATATGTCCTTCTTTATAAAATTCAATTGTAAGCAGGTAGTTAAATTCAATGAGGAAAGGTGTATGGTCAGTATAACCAGGTGTTGTGGTTGTAAATTTTACTTGTTTAACAAAACGTGCTGTTTTCTTTAAAAATATATATTGTGATAAATCACTTAATCTAATTAAGTCATTCGCATCTGTAGGGTTTGGATAATTGATTAATTTATAAGTATTCTTCATATTAATATTTTTACTTACACTATATTTTTGTCGTTCAGCCTGTGCCTTTGTATAATAATTTGATAAATCAATATCCTGAGAGGATTTTCCAAAGATAGAACCATCTTTTCCAACATAAGTCATTTATATTAGATTAAAAATGATATCATAAAAATTTTCATTATTGTTGAGTTGAAATAATACATATAAACATAATTGACCACAACATTTAGAATTAATTTCTTGAACTTGAAATGTTTGATAAACACCATTCTGTAAGAATTGTATTACTTCAACAGGTGGTGGCATACCATAACTATCAAAATAATATTTATCCTGACTATTATGAATACAAACCCAATGAGAACCATTCTGTGTGTCTAAATTCATAATAATATTCTTTGTATTCTTATTTATATGTATTAATTCATCTCTCATACAAATAACCACATTATCAATTTTTAGTGTTTTACAATACTTAGCTAGTTCTATATTTGACGTTGTATTCTTTCCAAATTGTTTAAACCATTTATCCATTTATTTATGAGAAAGATACAATCCATTACCCCGTTTAGTTAGTTTAACACCCGCTTGAGCGATAGAGGAAAGCATATCTCCAACCAACAATCTAGCTTTATCAGGTAGACTTTCAAGTTTTTGAGCAAAATCTACAATTACACCACTTCCACTAATTTGTTTCTCCAACTCCTTGTTATGTCTTTCCAATTCTTTTTGAGCTTTTAGTTGTGCCTTCCTTTCGTTAGCAGTTTTTACCGCTGCTGAAATACCACCAGTCAATGCTCCCGCCGCACTTAAATCAGCAAATAAAGGAATTAGAAACGGGAGAAATCCTCCTCTTGACTCGTCTATTGAATATTTCTTTAACATAGGTTTCGTCATTTTAATTTTAAGTGATCCAACATCATTTAGTGTTTTTACTTGTGTGTGTGTGAGTAAAACATCAATTCTTACAGCTCCTTTTCTTTGAATTGTATTAACATTAATAATACAAGGCTTTTGATTTTGAATACAAGATGTTAATTTATTAAGATTGATTTGATTAACATATACCCCAACCATTTATTTATGAGAAAAAACCTATGTGATATTAATCATAACACCATTATCTGTATTAATCTGTAATTCTGTTTCCTCCAAGAGCAAACAATATGCATTAACCTCTTCACTCTCCCCTCTTTCAATGTATAGAGAAGTATCCACTCGATTAGACTTTATAGTTTCCTTTTGAGAACTCAGGTCAATTGCATAGATTGTATAAAGTTTTTGAAACGCAACCATATCCAAAATAGGATCATTATTACCGTTGCTTTCACACACCTTTTGGTAAGACTTGTAGGCTTCCGCATAATCATTTTTTTCCCAATCAATTTCCAATCTATCTCGCGGATAAAATGTGCCATCAAGAGAAACCCGAAGTTGTTTCACCTTAGCATTATCACTCAGCGCATTATTCTTATTAGTACCGTCCTCTCCATCTGGTTTTTAAAAAATGAGACAGAGGTATTGTGGCTTTCCTTGAAGAACACCCAAATTCCAAGTGTAGGTAGTGTGTTCCAGTTTAACGTGTTGACATCTTCTTTTAAGGTATGATACATTTAGCGGTTTCTTTGAGTTAAGTCTTCTATTTAACATCTCTTTCGTTTTAAGATTAGGAGTATATTCACTGATATACCAACACAAATCATTAATAACAAATTTATTGTTGTCTCCAAAAGCATTTTCAACCCCAAAAAGCAACCTATTTACATTATCATTCCTTTGTAGTTGAAATCTAATTTTAAGACCATACAAAACTTTGTCATAATCACAAAATCCAAATATACCTTTCAGAGGTACTGCTATGGTAAAACTATTCTCTGGTTTTGTGTCATCATTATACATTGCCTTCCTTTGACTATAACCAGGGTCTGTGTTTGTACCCGTTGACATATCAGGAATAAAACCTTCAACAGCTCCCTTACCCATTCTATCACCAAACGAATATAGTGTAAATTTCATCATTTCAGATGTAGCAGAGACAATCAACCGCTTCAACCTCTTGTGTTCCAATATACAGGCGAACACTATCAAACATTTTCCAGAAGAAATCATTTACGAGTGTAGCATTAGTATTATTCGCAGCCTTAGTGAATTTAAATTTACACAGCAAGAAACTATCAGCTATATTCAAGTAAGTTTGTTGATTATTTATTTCAAAACTTTTTGTTCCGTTTGAATTCCAGTCTGTTCCTGTTATAGCATTTACCTTAAAATAGTCTTCCTTTTTCGTGGAGTTTGAAATGATAATTGTATCATCCAAATCATAGATACTATCAATCGCTTCCATACTTGTATTTATATAGTATTAAAATCGTTGAAACCCTGACCCAAGTATTTTAATGATTTTTTGTCGTTCTTGTGAAGATAGTTGAGTTTTACCTTTTTTTATTTCTTTGATTGCTTGTAATTTATGAGACTCCTTTTGAGCATCTTTTATACTCTTTATAGCACCCGCAACGGAGCCCACGGCAGAAGCAGTTGAACCAATTAGGTCTTTATGTTTAAGGATGGTTGAACCAATACCCATTAGAGTATCAATTATCCCATCTCCTTTATTTCGAAATTGATGACCCACACCCCGTTGTCTCTTTGGTTTATAGTATCCTCTACCCACATACCTTGTATAGTATGGTGAAAGGTACATGCCCTCCCCTGTAATTATTTTATATTTTCCCAACTCGTGTTTTCTCACAATAACCATTATTTATTTATTGAAAAACTTCACGTAGGTGAATTCTGATGGATATAATTTCATCATTAAAGGATATCATACGATTATCTTGGTCGGTTATCCTAAAATTTACTCTGTATATAGTTTTTCCTGACACAGGTAAATAGACAAGATTTTTTGGTTCCATATTAAATTTATAACCAATCGGGGTTGAGTATGCACTGAATGAAAATATTGTATTTGTTCTTATTCCATCGTTATAAGCACCATCAATCAAATCACAATGAATTAATACTGAATTTATACCGGAGGATATTTGGATAACATTATCACTGTAAAACGTCCCGTTATTTTCAATCTTTTTTGAAGAGAAACCCAATAGCTCTCTAAACGAATTTTCAATCGTGAAATCAACTTTATAATTATTTTTAAGTTTAATAGTTGATTTTGGAAGTGTGTTTTTGAATATCTATTACAATATTTTTTGGTTCATCACCTTTTTCTTTCATAAGGCGAGAGACTTCTGAAGATATTTGAGAAATCTCGTAAGCTCCAGGTGAAACGGTTATAGTTTTATATCCACTTCCTGGATTATAACTAAACTTGTTGTTTTTCTCTGTGATATTAAACAAGGTATTATAAGTTTCCATCGACAATAAAGATGCCTCATCTGAGGTAAGGGGGTCAAGTTGTAGTGGGTAAGGGAATGAAGCTGTGTAATCGCTCGTTGTGAAATTAAAACTAAGAATTGTGCTTCTCATCTTATTTAATATCTAATAAAATATCTTTGTATTGACATTTATTAATTATTTTCATATTCATCAACTGATCTAAAATGGCTGAGGATTCATTAAAACAATTGTTGTTTCCAGCCTTCTTACTACCTAACAACAATAATAGCCTATTAACTAATTGTGATGGGTCATTTGGAAGAAAACTAACACCCGAACCAAGCTTACTTAAAGCATCAATAATATGTTTCTCCTTCTCATTCTTCTTACTTTTACCAGCAACAGAAACTCCATAATCAAGTGCATTTAGCAACTCAATATATACCCTATCTTCCTCTCTTTCCATATCAAGTGGTTCCTCAAAATATTTTGAACCGCTGAATCCGGGGTTTGTTAGAAGAAACATTAATCTTGGAGTTAATTTAACATTTGGTTGAGTAGAACTCAAGAACATCAATTCATCATTAAATATCAATACGTTTTCTTTCACAAGATGGAACACTGCTGGTTCTTCTGTTGGAATGAGACCTGCTCTGGTTTTTGAATCTGCCAAATATTCATTGTTTTGAAGAGCTTCCACTACATAATTAGGGGGTTGATTTACCTCCTCAAGTTTCTGAAATAATTCTTCATCATTATATTCTAATTTTCCAAGTTCTTGTTTTGTTATCTGACTAAAATCTTTGAGCATTTGAAGTTTTTTCGGAGTAAATTCTACCGTGGGAACTGTAGGGTGTTGAGTTTTTAAAAGCGGTTTAAAAAATTTCTCTTGTTTTCTTTCAAAGGCTTCTTCACCAGTTAGTTTCTGTCTCCGTTTCTTCTTTATCTCTTCCTGTTGCTTTACAACTTTTGAAACCAACTCTTGATGTTCTTTAAACTTTCTTGCTCTTTCTTTGGTATTCATTTTCTGTATTTATTTATTGAAAAATATCATTTAATGAATTGTAAAGGTCAATGGGAAAATTTTCCTTTTCTTTGTCATTATAGTAAATGTGTTGAAATAAATCCTTTTCTTTACATATTTCATCAAATTCTTTATTGGTATTAATACGAGTTGTTATTTCTTCTTCACTAATACTTGTATCTCTGCTTTTCATACGTTTGCGTTGAGTCTCCTCATCGATATCAAAACCGAATGATAAAATCTTAACTCCATCACCACACAATTGTTTAATAATTTGTCTCATTCCTTCAGGATTAGTTTCTAAAATCCCAAGACCATTAGATTTTACTTTATTTAACTCACTCTTGCAATGTGAATATTTTGTAGAACCAAGAGAGACCTCCTCAAATATTTGACATTCGTTCCTCAATCGCATATGTTCCTCCATTGAAATGTAGTAATAATCTTTCCCTTCTACTTCTCCTGGTCGCTTTGCTCTGGTTGTAGTACTCACAAAACGAATCATAGGGTGTTTTTAAAAAAAAACTTACAATCTTTTCATTTTTACTATTCAAGAGTTTAGATTTATGAAAGTTCTTTCCTGAAGCAGATTTACCCACAAGATTAATAATAATAGTTATCATTTATATATGTAATTATGTTTAAAATAAAAATACATCCTTTAATATCTCATCTTGTTTCACAACAATATATTTATATTTTTCAATCGTGTGTTTCATATAATTTTCAAATTCTTTTTTACTACATAACGTAGAGCAATTATCTCTCCAAAAAATATTTACATCTATTGAATTTAACTTAAATAAAATAAAAGTATTGGCATTGTTTCTTATTGAGCGTCGAGGGAGTTGAAAATATGATTGACTAAGATATATACAATTACAAGAAGAATGTCTCCCTCTTGTATAGTAGCTATCCATTACTGTTTGGTTTCTCTCATTAACACAATCATCAAAGATGACGAGGTTCTTTTTTGATTTATCTAAATCTTGAGGTGAAAGTATATCATCCGTATTATCACTGAGAATACAAGTTATGGGTTTTGGTTTCGATTTTGATTTCTGTGTATCACAAAATAATTGTATTATATCTTCAATATTATAATCATTTAGTTTGTTTTGAAGTTTAAATAAACCGATAATGTCTTCCTTTTTAAGACCTGCATTAAAACCCTGTGAGAGTAGTTGATACTCGGGTTGAAAACTAGACTTTGTAAAAATTATTAAATTATCATAATCTAAAAAATTAGGACCAAGGATCATCTTTAAAAGTAAACAGGTTTTTCCACATCCGCTTGAACCAACTATTAGACATCTTAATGAATTTGGAATGTTTTTATGGTTATTAAACTTTATCTTATTTTCCCAAACGGGTAAAAAATCATTCATTTATATATTTGGAAAACATGTCATCTAACTTTTTTTGAGCTATTTTAGAAACTCTATATTTTATCCTGAGTTCGGGTTTAATTTCAAAATAATTCATTATTTTATTTATATAGTATCTTGTATTAACATTTCCATTAAAATTATTTTGAATAATAAATATCATTAAACCCTTATACATTTCCTCAATACAAATAGTCTCTTCCCTTGAAAGAAATGGTGTATTATCATCACAATACTTAACATTCATCTCTCTTATTAATCTTGTAAAGTAATTCATTTTTGGTTCTAATTTAAAAGAGTTATATATTTTTTTATATTTTTTATTATCATTAATTAAAATTAAATCACAGAAAATACATTGTTTATATGAACCCTCATTATTAAGCCCTATTCTATCACAAGCCGGACAATTCTCTAATTTATCATATGGAGAGTCTGGAAATTCTAAATATCCTTCAGAACTTATCATATTTATATGGTAAATTTTTACTTAAACTAAACGCAAGTTTATTCATTAATAAATACAATGTTTCAAAGCACAAAAGACAAATTTCAATCAATCTCTACTTCAGTGAAAGATATTGAAAAATATGTTAAAGATGTTAAATTGAACAAAGATAAATATGGAAATTTTTGGGTAAAACCAGTTATGGAAAATAACATGAGCCCCTCTATTTCATTTAAAGGAAGAGCTCTAACTATACCTGGAAAGACATCCATTAAAGTAAATCTAACAAAAGTTTCTCCTCTACTCCTGGCAATTTATTCAAAGCTTGAAAAAGTGATTGACCACGATACTTTGAAAAAGAATGATAAGACCATCAACAATACTCGTGGAGAAATTTGTATTTACTTTAATAATCCAAAGGGTGTAGATCTAAGTAAAATGAATGATGTTAATATTTCTGGTGAAATGTCATTTCGTTCTATGATAGTTAGAGATTATTTAAAGATAACTTTTGATATTAAAAATGTAGAGATTGAATCCGTTAATGAAAGAAAGTATATTGGTATAGATGGAAATGTTTTTTCTGCTAATTAAATATGAGTCATTACAGCAGTGAAGATTTTACTATTTCATTGAACTCGGACGATAGTGATGATAGTATTTCATTGAACTCGGACGATGGTGATGATAGTATTTCATTGAACACAGATGATAGTTATGATACTAATAGTTTGTGCTCAAATGATAGTTATGAGAGTAGCTTTATTGATGACTGAGTATGATTCTGAGTATTCATGTGATAGTTATGACTTAGATGATTCTGAGTGAAAAAGTGTTTTAGTTTAAGCACAGCGATATATATAAAACGGAGCTGTAAAGCTCAAAAGTGTTTTATTTTAAGCACAGCGATATATATAAAACGGAGCTGTAAAGCTCAAAAGTGTTTTCTTTTAAGCACAGTGATATATATAAAACACCACGTTTTCTCACGCTATAAATATGGTTTATTGTGATACTTGCGAGAAGGAAGTAAAATATTATAAACAACATATTCTCACCGCAAAACATACATACAACATTCTTAACAAACTTTCCCCTCTTCCACCTAAAACAAAACATTGTAAGGTCTGTAAAACAACCATCCTCAAGAAGGGGTTTAAAGCCCATCTTAAAACTAACAAACACTTGTCAAAATTGTTTATGTTTATGTCAAATTGTTTATGTCATTTATGTCATTGTTTATGTCAAAATTAAAAACTCTGATGGTGCATTCAAAGGACATATTAAAATAAGAGTCTTTAACTTCAAACCTCCTGAACCAGAGTCTATAGTTGATGCTGTAGAAATAGTTAAACCTGCTGTTCAAACGTTGATTGAAAAAACACTTAAACAAATGAAACCACTTAAATTTTATATGGGAGTAAAATTAGAAATGACAAAGGACGAAGGAGTTATAGATACACCATACATGAGAACTGAGCCACACTTTATATCTTCATATCAAGATTTTAAAACATCAGGAGTCTATGATGAACTTATTAAACAAGAGCAAGATGTGGATAATTCAATCGTAGGAAGTGGATTCAATATAGGAAAAATTATTTACATAGACATTCATATTCTTAAATCAGATCCTCTAAAAGCTTCTTCTTACATTGATTTACCCAGTGTTATCAAAAATAGAAAAGCAGTTATCAATATCAAAAATAAAGACAATAAATGTTTTCTCTGGTCTATTCTAGCACACTTACATCCTCCACATTTTCATGATGAAAGAGTATCTCATTATAAAAAATATGAGAATACATTAAATACGAAAGATCTAAAGTTTCCGATGACTTTAAATGATATTCCTAAATTTGAAAAGTTGAATAATTTATCAGTTAATGTTTATGGTCTAACAGAAACAAACAACATTCAGGTTTTAAAGCTTTCTGACAATTGTAAACAAACTCATATTAATCTTCTATATTTTAATTCAGATGAAAATTCACATTATACATACATCAAAGATATTACAAAATTAATAAAACCACAAGTATGTAAAAGAACAAATAAAATATATATTTGTATGCGTTGTCTTAACTTCTTCCATACACAAGAAAGATTAGATAAACATTCAAATTATTGTGGTGAACATAAATCAACGGTAATCAACATGCCTAAAAAAGACTCAAAGATCACATTCAAAGATGAAAAGAAAACAATAAAACATCCATTTGTTATATATGCTGATTTTGAAAGTATTTTAGAAAAAATTGATACTGCTTCTCCAGATCCAAAAGAATCATACACAAATAAATATCAAAAACATACTCCTTGTGGTTTTTGTTATTATATCAAATCATCCGTTGGTGATAAATATAACAAGTTAGAGATGTATAGAGGCTCAAATACCCCAGAGGAGTTTGTGAAACGACTAGAAAAAGACTGTGTTCGATTAACCAAGATAATGAGAGAAACCAATAAACCAATGTCCTTAACAAGTAAAGAAAAAAGGGAATTTATAAAAAACAATGTCTGTCATATTTGTGAGGAGAAAATTGGTAAAGGTCTAAAGGTTAGAGACCATTGTCATCTCACTGGTAAATATAGAGGTCCGGCTCATCAAAGTTGTAATATTAATTATCAACTCCCCTCTTTCATTCCTGTCTTTCTTCATAACAACGCTCATTATGATACACATCTATTTATCAAGGAACTCTCAAAGACTTCTGGAAGTATCTCAGCAATTCCAAACACGGATCAGAAATACATTTCATTCACAAAAACAATTCACACATCTCCTATTACTCATATCAGATTTCTTGATACATTTAAATTCATGGCAAGTCCATTGGCTAACTTGGTTCAAAATCTAAAAAAGTTTCCATGTCTTTCAGAGTATTTTTTAGATAAAGATTTTCTAACACAAAAGGGAATTTACCCCTATGACTATATGGGCTCATTTGAGAGATTCAATGAAACACAACTTCCTTTAAAAGAAAATTTATATAACAAATTAAATAATAGTCATATATCTGATAAAGATTATGTACACGCACAAAATGTTTGGAAAAAATATAACATTAAGAATCTTTGTGAGTATCACGATTTGTACCTCAAAACTGATGTGCTTTTGTTGGCTGATGTGTTTGAGGCTTTCAGAACAATCTGTCATTCTGGATATGGATTGGATCCTGCTCACTATTACACTGCTCCTGGATTGGCTTGGAGCGCGATGTTAAAAATGACAAAACAAGCTTTGGATTTGATAACCGATGTTGATATGCTTTTGATGATTGAAAAGGCAAAGAGAGGAGGAATTTCACAAGTCTGTTCAAAGAGATATGCTAAAGCAAATAACAAGTACATTCCAAATTATGATCCATCGGTAGAGAGCTCCTACTTGATGTATTATGATGCGAACAACCTGTATGGCTGGGCAATGTCTCAGGCTCTTCCTTATGGAAAACTTAGATGGGTAAAGGAAAAAGATTACAAAAAGGTTTTACAAGATGTATGTATCTCTACACAAAAAGAATTGGATGATTCAAAGGTTGGTTATTATTTTGAGGTCGATTTGAAATATCCAGAGGAACTTCATAACCTACACAAAGATCTCCCATTTGCTTGTGAAAAGGAAAGTCCAAAGAAGGAGTGGTTAAGTGATTATCAACAATCATTTAATATAGGTGAATCAACAGAAAAATTACTTACTACATTATATAACAAGAAAAATTATGTTCTACACCAAAGAAATTTGCGACAATATTTATCAAAAGGTCTAAGAGTAGAGAAGATCCATAGGGTTCTAAAGTTCAATCAAAGTCATCGGTTGAAGGAGTACATTGATTTTAATACACAAAGAAGAACAGTCAAAAACAGATTTTGAGAAAGACTTTTATAAATTGATGAATAATGCGGTCTTTGGTAAGACCATGGAAAATGTGAGAAAAAGACAAAATATCAGACTATCAACATCTTGGAAACAAGCATCAAAATTAATTAATAGACCGAGTTTTACTAGAGCTGAGGTCTTTACTGAGAACTTTTGTGCGATCCATTTGATTAAAGAGAGTATTGAAATGGACAAACCTATTTATATTGGAACATCAATTCTTGATTTATCAAAGTCATTAATGTATGATTACTTTTATAATAACTTGAGGAAGAAATATCAAAATGATGTTCATCTACTTTATATGGATACAGATAGTTTTATTTTGCAAATTAATACTGATGATGTTTATTCAGACATGAAAAAGGACATTAATATCTATGACACTAGTAATTACAGTCCAGAGAGTGAGTTGTTCTCTTCTAAAAATAAAAAGGTGATTGGAAAGTTTAAGGATGAATTAGGAGGAAATGTCATGAGTGAATTTGTGGGATTGAGGTCTAAGGCTTATGCTTATAAATACATTGTGAATAACGTTGAAAAAACTGATAAGAAGTTAAAAGGCATAAAGAAAAATGTCATTAAAGAAACAATAAACTTTAAGGATTATTATAACTGTTTAACAACAAAGAAAGAAGAGTTTAGAAAGATTAATGGAATAAGAAGTTATAAACATAAATTATATTCAGAAGAGGTGAATAAGAAAGCATTGGGGGCTTTTGATGATAAGAGGTTTATTTTAGAAAATGGAATTGATAGTCTCCCTTATGGTTATATAAGTATATAAGTGATAAGTTAAAAAGGGGGGTTAGGAATTTTAACGGGCTACCGCCGCCTTTTTACTATTATATAAATGATAGAACCAAGTACCAACCAGACTAAAGAGTGGAGGTGTAATCAACCTTGGTATATAAATGGTAAACATAACGAATGTGAAAAATATCAAATAGGTATAATTGAAAAGACAACTGGTAAAAAAATTTACAAAACAAATAAGAGAATTAATTTAAATACCGGTGAATAGGGTAAAAAAGACGGAAATATTTTTGAGTGGACGGAAAACTTTGATGGTTGCCAGGAAAATATATACTTTAATTTAAAAATGGTATGTGGCACTGGAGGTGCTCAAACAAGAACATTGAGGGAGGTTTACCATTTTATCTTAGCTCAGTTAAAATATCTTAATAAAGAACCAAACTCAAACATCTTTTTTGTTAATATATTAGATGGTGAAGGGAGTGGCAAGATAATTAAATTATTTCCCACGCATAAACAAATATTTGTAGGGTCGTTGTTTGAGTGGGTCAAAGATGATTCACCAGATGATATTAAGAGTAAAAGGTTAGAAGGTCCATAAGGTCAGAAGGATCACAGGTTCACACAGAAGGACCATTGTTTAAGTGGTCTAATGAATAAGGATAACATGTCAAAAGGTTAGAAGGTTCGTAAAGAACAGGGTGAGAGAAATAGAGGTGTTTAGGGGCAATGAGGGAGGGGAAAAATTAACATGTAAGTCAATGGGAAAATGAGAGTGTCCCAGAAGCAACATATATACACTACTTCTATGGTATTTGAGTGAAGATTTGGTTGGCTTAGTTCTCTTCTCTGACAAAATTGCAGTGGAGGTGAAAACGGATGTGGTAATCTCCTTAGAAAAGCCTGAGATGAAAGAAGATGTGAGAAGAGTTCATGTTCCTGCCAGTCACGCATTCAAAGGGAGGCAGCTAGCTGAGTTTGTGACAAGGTCTCTCAATCTCTTCTGTGCTCTGAAGTTGTCAAAGGAGTTCCTTAAAAGCGATCCTGAAACATGGAGCTCGAATCAAGACTATATTCTTGCCCAAGAAAAAGTTTCTGCACGACGCGTGGTCAATGATTGTGCTGAACGTGCCGTAAAGTTGGCTACAGATTTCAACCTTGCCCTCACTCATGATGAAGAACAGCGTCAGCTCATCTTCCAAGTGGTAGAACAACACAGGAAATTGATCAGAAAGCCACTGAAGAAACATTTCTTTGAGGACAACACAACCTAATGATATCTACTTAATATGATAAAGACAGTGGTTTATATCATGTGAAAACATTTGACATATGACTTATAATTTTCTTAATTGAAAAATATGTTTTTGAGTAATTAAATGATTTAAAAAGTAAAGCATTGAAAGCTATATTAAATCACTAGTTTTCCGAAAAATTGTTTCTTTTTTCATTTCTACATATGACTTGAGCTGTCACTTAATGTATACTGATCCACCTGAAAGTTGTCACATTTGTTCATAATGTCCAACCTCACAAAATTAGAGGGTATGCGTTTTTGAAATAAAAACAAAATTTCACACCATATAATTTCTGAACGGCCTAGTGCAGCAGTTGTTTTCCACTAATACAGAACGCAACAACCCTTATATACCCGATTGTGAAGCCAATCGTCAAATGTACCTGTCCGTACATTTTGTCATGCTACCTGTGATATAATACTGTTATTGACTTCTTGCTGCGACAGACAATCAGTGACATGGTTCTTTTAACAAAGAAATCACCGAAGCGTAAAAGAAACTCACCAGATTGATATACCGAGTTCAGAAAGTAAACCCAAGTCAAGAAAAAAAAAATATTCCATATTAAATGCCAAATCTGTATATATATATATATATATATATATATATATATATATATATATATATATATATTTTTTTTTTTTTTTTTTTTTTTTTTTTTTTTTATAAACAGGAATCAAATTCCTGCAAGGGGCTAAGTGTGAAAAAATTCTGACTCAATGCGGGGCTCGAACCACGGACCTCCGTTGATAACGCGTCAACAGCCCACTGCGCTATTGAGCCAGCCGCAATCTCCTCAGAACCCTTCCACACTTAACACAGCGAGCTTTATAATGGCCGATGTCTTACGTGCCTGCTAGGCAGACCCCGAATGTGAGCGTAAGTATATGTATGCGTAAGTATGTGTGTATAAGCAGAAGTGCATTGAAGATCAATTCATCGACAAATTTTATAAACAGGAATCAAATTCCTGCGAGGGGCTAAGTGTGAAAAAATTCTGACGCCAGTTTCCCTTGACATCATTAACCGAGGAGTTTAAGGTTAAAAATGTTCCTGATATTGCGGTGCGGGAGGGTGCGGGAGTTCCTGATATTGCGGGATTCAAGTGATGCAGTGATAAAGAATGCTCTCCCAGAGAAGAAGAGAAGTCGGAAGTGGAATGCAAGAGCAGAGGTGGACGAGATGGAGGAGTGGTTGCAACAGAAGGAGGTCATGGGGATGGTACAGCACGGGAAGCATGGCTTGGGGTGGATGAAGCATGAGCGATGGGGAAAGGCATGTGTGAAAGAGAGGAGGAAGATGGTTGAGAGGGAGGTGAGAAGAAAGGAAGAGGAGGAGAGATATGTGAAAGCAGTCAGTCAGGCACAGCAAGGTGCTTGTACTAGGTGGGAAGGTGTGCAGGTGAGGATGTTGAAGTGGCAAGAGATTTGGAGTATGGAGCCAATATTGTTGAATTTCCTGTTGCGGGCAATGTATGATGTGCTTCCGTCACCAGTAAACCTGAGATTGTGGGGGTTGTTGCAGGAGGAGAGATGTTATTTGTGTGGAGGTGTGGGAATGGTGCAGCATGCACTGAGTGCATGTTCAGTAGCATTAGCAGCAGGACAATACAGGTGGCGACATGATCAGG